>NC_089524.1:15941024-16241024 GCF_963924715.1 Thunnus thynnus | reverse complement strand
ATGTTAATGAACATTTATCTGTTATGAGATCAAAACTGACTGTGATTCTTTTACAGGACAGCATCAGACCATAAGGCAATGCACTGTCTGTATCTGTGTTTGTGTTTGCTCCATGGAGACCATTAATATGGTTACCACATGACTTTTTTCTATCCATAATCCGTCTTTCATCAGTGTGTACTAACTGTAAAATTAGAGGCAAATTACAAAGATAAACTGTAACTGAAAAGACAAGCTAATATGTTTAATTGTTTATCTCAAAAGCTGCACTGCTTTTCTTATTTTGGGACATTATGATTGATGTTAATCCAGGGAAAGTTTTTTTCCCCCTTCTAGGAGACTTGGCTCTTTTTCATAGCAGTCCACACGAGTTCAAACTCATGTAGTAGTACAAGTTCACACCTGGGAGCTAGGTACTTCTATTGAGCGGGTGTACATGAACAAATACAGGCTAGGCACCTTATTTAATAGAAAAATCAACCACAGTTAAGGAGTGCGGGAATTAATCACCAACCAGGTCAACCAGACTCTAAATGAAGTGATGTACATGAAAAACAGACATGCTCAAAGCCTCACAAAGGTCGTGATTTATGGTGTTGGAAAGAAATGCAGGCTAAGTGTTCCAAACATTTGTGAAAAATACATTTAAATCCATCTGTAGATTTTGGCAACAACCAAAATCTCTGACACTGGAAGAATAATTTACACTCAGACCGGTGTAAAAATAAATGTAAGTGAGAAACTAGACAGCAATTGCAGGTGTAATGTCTGTTTAAGAACTTGACTGAGCTGCTTCAACTTGAGTCAGTTCATGTTGCACAGATACTGCAGGGGTTATACTTTTTTTTTTTTTTTTTTTTTTTTTTTACATGAGCCACATACACAGCTTCCTTCATCTGAGTCTTTTTGAAGCTCTACATCATGTGACAGTTTTTTTTTCTGTCTAGAAACTTCCATTGAATCCTCTCTCTCCCTCCCTCCTTCCCTGTGGAAGAATGAGCGCAGAAAAAGTTATTAATTGACCAGGCTGAAGGAAGTGAGCGGGGCACATGAAATCCTTCTCAATCAGCCAGCCACACCCATATCCTATTCTCCTATTGGATGCCGTCAGTTTCCATGGCCACCTCTGTTTTGCACTTCTGCTCTGTCAAAATAGTACCACTCACAGCCAAACCACTCAGCCTGTGCATGAGTCATGGAGATCTAGAAAAGAGCTAACTTGTTTGCCTTAGAAGAGGCTTGGTTTTGGACATGGTTATTAGCACACTGCATTGTCATCTTAACAGCTGGATAACACAGCATTAAACACAGAAGGGTTCCCTGGTTTTTCTTCAGGTTACCTCTGATTTTTTTTTTCTTTTTTCCAGATTCTTGTTTTTTTCTAGTCTTCCATGCACAGCAGATGTCTGAATGTATGAATTTAAGGTATGGTGTTTAGCGATCAGTGTTTGTTAAAAGGTTTTGAAACCTGAGAGGGAAAGCGAGTAAGTTGCGGTTTTTAATTTTCACTGGACTCACTGATATCTGTACTATACAAACTGATAAAACCAAACCCTATAATTTCCAGTGCTAAAAAGAATAGGAATATAGTGTACACACTGACACCCGGCAACAACTTCAAGTACATGTTGCTTTGCCTCCCATCCTTCTAAAAGCAGAAAACCCTATGAGTAAAATGAATGCATAAAATAATTAATAATCATTCAGTTTCATTCAGATTTAAGTTTCTAAAAGACCAAAGCAATACCAATGAATTTGCACTGAAGCTGCTGACAGCCAGTATTGTACGCCTTTATGGCCTGTGACACCATAAAACAAGGCCGTGCATACTTGTGATCCCCTGTCACAGGCTGCATATGTAGGGCGGTGAACAAGTCAATGAACGAATGCTTTCCCCTTCTCAGCCTGGTTCATTTGAGAAAACTTTGAAGGAGGATAACAAGATGAGAAGTATTCTCACAATTTAGAGAATTAAAAATGGTAATATTAAAGAAACGTGGAGAGTCAATTCTTTTCATCTTTTCTATAAGACAAAGTTTTTCATATTTCCGTAAGGCCATAAAACACCCACCCTGGATGGGAACACGTCTAACTCAGGTATGAGTGTTAATCAATAAGTTTTCATTTTAATGAGAGCAAGAGTAGAATAAGCTTTTATTCTTAGATGATCAATATTACAAGCAGCCAACAGGAAAGGGGTCAAAGGTCAGAGCCACAGCTGCCTGAATGAAGAGTTAGATGTTATTGATCTTTTCTAAGTTCTTACCTTAACTCTTAAACTCTGCAGGAGGCTCTGCTTTGTGTCACGTAGCCTGAATGCTATTCCGGCCAGTTTTTCACCTCAATGGGACAAAATTATTTATTCATGACCCTAGTTCACTCTTTGTCTAGCATAGCAGTATAAGTAGGCCTATTTTTAACTTGCATAAGGCGCTCAAAGTTCGATATGCTTTGGTGTGTTTTTATTAAGATGTATCGCTACATTTAAAAAAAGATTCACTCCATGTCACATGATTGCCTGAGCTTGGGATTTCGTGCTCAAATCACACCATTTTGGCATTTATTTTTCATTTTCATCAATTTTTAACTCATTTGAATGTTTTGAAGTCTGTATATTTCAACAAGGTGAGTGATGCTGCTGTATGTTGGCATTAAAGCTAATAAAGAGGAATTCTGTATACTTGTCCATACAGGTTGGCAGACCATCATCAGTGTGACTATAGATTTTTACAAAACAAATCTCAACATGACAGCCATTATATGACCGAAACAGAGCTTTCCATTGTCATTCCTTCCTGGAGCAGCTTGGGTGCAGTGCATTAAATATTGAGCAGCAGCAGGTAGGGAAGATGGAGCACTGGCACTGCTCTGTTCCTAGAAAATGTCTCCTCTCTGCTCATCAGGTCCTGGGCCTGTCACACAAAGGAAATCAATAGTAACCAAGGCTGGGGGGGAAACAAAGGAGGCACATGTCTTCACCATTTGAGAGATACAGTGGAAAAGCTTTGACAAATGAGTTGTCAGAGAACAATTCGAAAGGCCCTTTACAAGATACATGTGATGAGTATCCCTTCAAGAACACTTAAGAATGACATTTACCCAACATCGTCAGAGCAGAGCTGGAAAACTACCATTATTATTTGATAAGTAGTACCTCTTGTTTATAGCAACTTGGGATTAATCATATGATAATCAGGCTCCGACAACCTTTGCCCCATGAGAGAGGTCAGTGTGGGAGATCAAAGGTGGTCCATCTGCACGGCCAGCAGAGTTAGTCTGCATGTGTTAGACACAGTGGGTCATACAATGAGGCAGTCTTTTCAGTCGCCACCCTCTGGCCTCGCTTGTACCCCCCACCCATCTGTGGAATGGATCAACACCACCATTGATCATGACTGCAACACGTGGATGTCACACACACATGCAAATTAACTCTGAAAAGCACATATACACATTTTCTCATATGAATAGAGATGTAATATTGGGGTATGCAAATACACACGACACAAACTCACCACACACACACACGCAAGTGAGCAATACTCTTACATAAACTTGGGGCACGCTGAGGGCAGTGGGTTAGTGTGGATTTGAATAGTGATGATGCAGCCAGAAGGACACGCCTGAAATGGAGAGAGGAAGAAGTTGAACTACCAATAACACAACATTGAGAGAAAAAAGGACCAGTTATCTCTTCCATGGAGTTATTTACAATGATAATAATAAAGGTATGTATGATAAATATATTTGTAAATGATATACTGATCTTTAAAAATGCTGAAGTGCACCTTTAATGAATGAGAAATAAATCCATCAGATTTTGCATATGTGGCCAGAAATGTGTTGTAAAAGCACTTCCTCTGTGCCTCAGCTGCCCTGGTATGAAACCCCGTCTGCCTTGTTGTTTCCTGTTCCTCCTCTGGTTTGTAAACCTCCTTTTTCTCTTTCTCTCTCCAAAAAATTCTTCAGGAATGTGGATCATCCGACACCCACACTTTGTTTTTCTTAAAGATGTCTAGTTACCATAAAAAAGAGAGAGAGATGCTATTGCTATTTATGCCAGTTTTTGACATTAGGAATACACGTTATTATGCATTTTAAATAAATTTAACACATATTTGAGTGAAATCTACTTTTTTAGCCTGTCAGGAAGGACAGTGTTGTTGGTTCTGCAGAGCAACAAACTACTTTACATCCAGTCCTTCTTACACTGGTAACTTGGTATGATAATGCACAGACTGGGTATAAAGCCCCACTGTTCTACACAGATGAATAGTCATGATTCATAGTGAAGCATGAAGTGAGTCTTACTCTAGAAGGACATTTTCATGGTTTTATCTGCATTTTCAGTATCTCTGTCTCACTGAAACTCATGATTAACTTGTAGATGATTTTATTTCTTTGATCTGTAGATGTTTTTTTAATTTGAGTAATTTCTTAATCAGGAAGAAACATGGTTGTGTGTCCTTTTACAGATAGAGATATGGCATGAAAGTCTTAAAGAATGAAGTGAATATACCCAAATTGTAAATAGTCCTTCTAACAAGATTTTTCCACTTAAAAAACCCAAAGTAAGGCTAAAGTACCATTATGCTTTGGTTTAGCACAGTTTTCCCTGACATGTTTAGATTCATGCCAGCAGCATTACTGTAACTCATAATGCAAACATACTGTATAACCCTGGATTGTACAAATTCTTCTGGTTTTGTCTCCATCTTTTTGTGGTATAAAGTGCTCACAGCTTTAGTGTCTTTGCTTACACCAGCAAGAAATCACCTGTCACTCTGCCAAACACTGTGAAGTACTTGTTGGATTTTGGGTTCTGATGAATTTTGAGTGTCTGTAGATGGTGCTGTTCTCTTTAACTTGCATGCTAACTGCACATTTCCTCTTCCATTTATTCAAAATAATCTCAAAATGTTAATTTTTGTGCATCAAAGGATTGTGTCCAGGAGAGTTTTACTGTACCTGATGCTCAACAATAGTAAAACCCTTTTATGCACCAACTACAGTTGAATCACAATTATCTTGTGTCTATCAGTGTTAAGGAAGTAAATGGATCTTTATTTGTAGGAAATGTGACAGCTTATGAGTTGGAAATACAGAGAACAAAATGTTAATATTTAATCACCATCATATACCGCTGTGTTTGAGTGTACATCAAAACCTGAGCATCTTCATGGCATAAATTTAGTTTGTGGAAAATTGAGACAGTCCTGGTGAAGTGCATCTATTGCTCTTTTTTTTCTGGTGCTATTACTCGGCAGCACTGAAGACAGAAACTTTCAAATACTACATATGCAGACTTCAAGTCAGACTTCTAAATCAAGAGGTCTGGCACGTTTGCTGTGCTAAATCTGAATAATATAAAGTTACTGGTGTAAAACAATACTTTATCACAGGTTTTTTCCCACTTTAGTGCCTCAAATGCACAGGAGCTGTTGATGCTTTTTTTTACACTTTTAACTTCTCACATCTGACTGTAAAAGAACACAGTGAAATTCCCTGTTTTGGTGTTTCAATTGGAAAAAAAGCAATGGTATACTGTACACTGCAGTGTACTGTCTTATCTCAAACTCAAACTCATCAGGTGCTACAAAAAAGTGGACTTTTCATCTCAGAGAACCACACCTTAGCTCTTAAGTGGATTTTCTTGGAAGATAAGAAATAACACGTGTTCATTTATGGGAAAACTCCTGCAAGTGAAAACTGAAAGGCATTACTGTAGTGTGTGTGTTTTGTTTATTCTACTGCTCATTTGATTACCCCAGCAGTAAACATGTCCAAATGCCTCCAGTGAGGTGAGCACAACGCTGAAGGCGACCAGTTGTGACAGCTCGGTGCCGTGCGAGCCACTAAACTGACACCACAGTTAGAGATGAACTCCCTCCCTCTGAAGGTGTGAGTCAACAGTTCAGCACCTGGTTAGTCCTTTGACCACCACACCTACTTATATGGACACATGTTCACAGGTCATATATGAAAAACACCCACTTAACAACCACCAACAACATCTACACACACACACACAGACTTCACAGCGTCCAAGAAAGTCTTGTTAAAAGACTTTCAGTCATTTGCAAGTCAAATAAATAATAAATGGGGAGTAGTACCACTGGAATATACAGCACGTTGTGTGTGTGTGTGTTTGAAGTTTGATTTTCTGCTGCTGTCTGGTTTAATTCAATTTTTTTATGAGACCTTGAGGGCCAAGTTATATGATTTCATGTGACAGCGCATCTCTTTTCTATGTCTTATTCTATGGTTTTCATCATTATAGCCAACTGCTAAATTGTATCTCATCTTATCACATATTCTATTTCCTTTTAGTTTTTCAGACTATACTATACTTAGACTGTAAACTTTGAAACTGTAAACCTGCAATCAGCAAGACTGTACTTAATTATGGTCATGCCGATAAGGTAGATAGATAGAGAAAGAGAATGTAATGAACTCTAGCAGGTCTATTTTATGTTTTGCAGTGTTTTTTTTTACTGCTCAGTGATGACACCTTGCTGCCAGAACTGTTTACTGCAGCTTTCATGTGCTGGAGATGCACTGGAGTCATGAGCACAGTGAGACACAGATGACTCTTTTAAGGGGTGCTCAAGCACACCTAAATTTCATCTCAGCACCTCTAAAATAATAATAATAATAATAATAATAATAATAATAATAATAATAATAATAATAATAATAATAATAATAATAATAACAATAATAATAATAATAATAATTTAAATCATTTATACTATTTTAAATCATTTTTAAAACATCCAATTATTTCAGCATTGGTTAACTAAATTCCTGAATTCCCATATCTTAGTTGGAGGAAACTTTAATGTAACTTTGAACCCCCTGATTGATAGATGGCTACATGCACGCAATGTCAAAAATATGGAGAGTTAAATCCCCAGATGTGGTAATGTTCACTTGGAGTAACAAAGAAAACACAAGGCTATCTTACTTAGATATCTGGTTGGTTTCCAAAAGTATTAAAGAGCGAGATGTGTAAGTAAACATTCTTCCCCGTCCCTTAAAGGTGCTATATGTAAGATTAACCCCAGCTCGTCCTGTCTTGTAATACCACCTTGTACCTCCAGAGGCAATAGTGAGTCACTGTAGTGTCCAGCCTGCCCTCAGTCTAACATGACAGCATGAAGAAGCCTACTGTTTACAGTGAATCTGTGCTATGGCATCGTCAAGATATCAAAATGCTACAGAGATATTAGAGCCAGCGAGACATGCACAGATCACTTCATCAGATCATGTTCTCCCTGGTGTGATGTCAGACGTTTATCGGCCAATCATCTCAGGAGTCGGTCTGCTAGCGGCCGAGATGACTGGCTGTTCTCACCTGGCCAGCGGCTCCTCACATCTCTGAAAACGTCTAAGTAAATTTCCAAACAGGGTATTTGGATAAACTGACCATATATTATTTGCTTGCCTGAATAATATTAAAACTTAATAAAGTGACATAATAATGGTCCTGGATCGAAAATTACAACAGCTTTTAGCCTGGCTGAAAATCTCCATCATTGCTGCCTGTTGTTCGGAGCAGCGCCACTTCTTCATTCTCTCATGTTAGACTAAGGGCAGACTGGATGCAATGGTGACTCACTATCGACTCTTGAGGTACAAAGTGGTATTACAAGACAAGAAAGGCTGGGGCTAATCTTACATATAGCACCTTTAAGTGATCATAAATCTATATACATTTTTATTAAATTATTTACCTCAGATAGTGGTTGTAAAGCAAATTATTAGGAATTGAACAGCTCTCTTCTTAAATATGAGGAAGTGAAAACAAAAATCTTGCAGTTAATTACACACTTCTTTGGCAAAGCAGAAATGGACAAATCTTTTAGTTTAAATTGGGAGTTATTTAAATATGAGTCAGCAAAATATCTAAGGAAGTTTGGAAGTGATCTTGCTGAAATAGGGAAACTAGAGGAACAAAACATTGTCACAGGTATTTCCTTGCTCTCTGAAATATCACCAGACACCTTAACAGAAGAGGACAAAACAGAAATGTTTAATTTGCAAGAAAGCTTACATAAGATGTATAAAAGGAGGGCAGCAGGAGCTTTCATTAGGTCCCGGAAGCAATGCTTAGAAGAAGGAGAACAGAACTCCTCGTTCTTCAGACTGGAAAAGTATATAGTGGGTAGGGTTTTGAGGGAAATAATTACAACATTTGAATGTGAAATCAAAAAATCATGCTCTCATCATAGACCAATAATAGACCACACTCTTGAATAATGATAGGAAATTCGTTGAATGCTGTTGTAAGGCTTTTGAGGGAAAAATAGTAGATGAAGATAATAAAAATTATCCACCTGAATCACAAAGTGTCACTATGGATTTGTTTGGCATTTTTTCTTATTGATTATCAAAATGATTTATTGGCCATGTTGGGGCAGCAGAAACAAGCTGTAAACTCAGCTCTAACTTAATATCTCTCAATGCTACAGATACACATGATGTTCAGATGTTCAGTCTTTTTAAAGAAATGAAGGACTCCCTTGTGTATGAGTGAAAAACTGAACTGAAAGTAAGTCAAGAGAGAACAATTGACTCAATTCTCATCTGTAAAATCTATAATGCATATGATCGTGCCGCATTTCTGTAGCTGAATATTGTATGTGTGTGTTTCAGAGGCAGCAGAGAGAGAGCAGTAAACTGCTGAAAGAGGGCAGAGAGCTGAGAGCTGTTGCTGAGAGAGTCCAGATTCCTCACCAGGGAATATTTCTTTCTTCTTAGTTCTCCAAGCCTTATGACTGTTTTAGACTATCGGGTTCTTGCATGTTTCACCAAAGTCATGGGAAACTTGAAAAAGTCAAAAAGGTGACGTTACAATGTGTTTTCCAGGCTTGGAAATATGACAGAACTGTTTAAAATATATTTTATTACAGCAACTCAAGTAACCAGTTTCCAAATTATACAACAAGTGATCGGAGATAGATGGAGTTAAAATTAAAATTTATTAAATATTTTATTAAAATCTAACAACAGACACTTTAAAATAAATCTGTAAAGTTCATTCATACATTCAAATTCAATTATTACAACTGTGTAAGAACACCTTTCCCCTCTGATTTCCAGCTTTTAGTGCTATTTCAACATCAGTTATCAAGTGCAATTCAACAGCGAGATATTCTACTGACATCTGATTTTATGCACATCTCTTTATATGTTTATACTTTTATAAACAGACCCTGAACAAGCAGCTGCAAAGTCAGTGCTCACAGCTCAGTTCTTCCCTGCGTTCACTCACAGTGGAGAATGCACAGCAACAGTCTGAACGTCAGGCCAACTTAAAGGTATACACACACACACACTCACATAGACACATATTCACACATAAACATGGGCACAGCACAGCCCTTTACGTCTCTCAGTGTCTTTCAGGCTGAAAGGAGTCTTATGATCAAGCAACTGTAAGAGTAAGACCTGCTCCTAGAGGCAGCCAAACACAACATTCAGGCTGAGCTGCAGGTGGTGCTAACAGACAAAGTTAGCCTGCAGATGGAGCTGTAAGTTTAGCTTTTTATGCTTTCCACACACTTCTCTCACACTTTCAACAGGCCTTTTTCACAGTGGCATTTTGACTTGTCATAGTAGGAAGTGGGTGCTCAGTCACAATGTCAAAATGTCACAGTGATTGTCTCTAACTGAGAGTTCTGGTGCTGCTTTTTATACCATTGTCATGCTGTAATTATGATTTAGATAGCATGAAAAATTTTTGTTCTATGTCATATTCAATGCACAGGGTTTTGGGTTGCAGTTAGTGGTTATGACCATACATTTGCATCCAGTTTATTACTATAATAAAATAAATTCCATGAGCAGAAGGCAGAAGTATGCAAATCTGACGTTGATCCCAGGTGCCGGACAAAGGTTGCACACCAACAACCGAGATTAGCAGACATTATTTAATTTTTAAAATAAACTCCCAGCTAGACAAAATAGAGGTAAACTGGGTCATGCATGAAACCATAATAAGCTGTGGTGAGGCACTGCATCTTCCTCTACATCTTGTCTCATATTTTCCAAGTCACTGTCTCATAAGAGATGAGTTTTGGTGAGAGAGAGGAGAAAATATTAACATGTGAGAACAGTAGGGTTAGACAGATATATCTCTGACTGATATTTATATATAAATATCTATCTATATCTATATATATATATATATAGATATAGATATAGATATTTATAAATAAAGTCATTGTCATCAAGTGTTTCTGAGAAGTTTCTCAGTTGTTGACCTTTTATTCAGTGGGGAGATTCATTATATGACGGTCTAAATGCTGTTTTAGAGGCTTTCTCTGGGAAAAAAAAACTAATGCTAATAATATATTTGGCAAGTGCTGGACGCTGTAAAGCAACAAATGAAGGAAGACTATGAATCGGTCATGAGGAAACTGCAGCGTGAGGTACCAAAAGGTACAAAATAGTAGAAAACTTTCCATTCTGTCATATTGATTTTTGACACTGATGTTAGTGCTGGTATAAAATATTCCACTCTAAATGATCACAACATCACATCAATCTCATACTTGAGGGAGAGACCTTCAAATAGGACTTAAAGTAAACATTAGAAGCGGCCAAAACAGTTCTAAGCGGCTATGTAATCCTTATTGAAAATCTAACTCTGACTGTGCTGTTTTCCTTTGATGCCTACAACAGTGGTTCTCAAACTTTTTCACATCAAGGACCCCTAAAACTGACACAAATTAGACCACAAACCCCAATTTAATAAGATTTTGTCCCAGGGTCCACCATCTGATTTTTGTTTTGTTTTATTACAGAAAGTTTATGAAACCCATGACCAAAATAGTCATACAGTTTGTCATTGTGTTACTTATGGATGAAATTATAGGGAAAATAAATGATTCCCCTTTGTGCTTTTGCTCCATTTTGACAATCACTGGCCTACAAAACAGTAGACTTTGCCAAGCTTCTCATCTGTCTCTTTGTTTACTGCATCCACATGTTCTCAAAATTAATTAGTTAATATTTAATTAATGTAAAATTAATCTTAAAAATCCTGTGCTCTAGATTTATGCTTTGTGATTTTATTTATTTATTTTTTGTGAATTCTCCTGTGTGCTTCATCAGCTGAAAATGACAGTTAAGGATTCTTCAAGCGGGTCAGGTGACCTGTCCGAGGCCAACTGGGAGCTGCGCCGACAGGCATCTGAGCTAGAGTGGCTGGTGTCCAAACAGAAAGCTTGTATCAAAGAGCAGAGGAGCCAGCTGAGGCAGCAGCAGAGAAGCGGAAATTTACAGAACAGCTCTCAGAAAGTTGAGGTAGAGTTACTTCACCCTGGACACAAGTCTGAGAAACAGTAAATGAAAAACACTTCTCAATTCCTTATCGGCAACTGTCAAATACTTTGGTTTATGACCAAATACCTGCAAAACTAATGACATTCACATCAGCCTCAGTTCAACTTTGTCTTTAGTGCTAATTAGCAAATAGTGAGCAAAGATGGTGAATATGGGAAACATTATACCTGCTTCCTAAAATCAGCATGTTAGCATTGAAGTTGTGAGCAAACCAATCCCACAATGCAAAGTGTATCCCCACTCACTGTATGTCACTGCAAGCCACCTTTTGTGCTCAAACTTCGTGAGCAGTTGAACCTGGTTTGCAGTGCTTATTGAGGTCCATTATACATGAGGTGTTTGATTCCCACTGGGTTTTGCAGATTTTAAGCAAACGGGAGGCAGAGTGTTAGATGTGGACGTCTACCATCCAACACCGGGAGGTCAAGAGAGAGCTGGCTCATGTCGCTGGAGGACCGAGTCTGTGAGGACACAGCTGGTAACACGCTGATAATGACCCACACACACGAACTTGAGCACCACAGTGACACAGTGATCCTTTGTACTTACTCAAACATTAAACAGCGACCAACATCAAGGAAGAGATAGCAGCCACATGTGAACTAGCAGCTGTAGAGTCAGGTGTGTGTGTGTGTGTGTGTGTGTGTGGGGTGTGATGTCTTCCATATATGGCGATTAGAATTTTGTTTTGGTCAGTTTTGACCATGAGGGAAGGAAACATGCACTCTCATCAAAACAAACTGTACAACCATAACATCTGATACACTTCTCCACCGTACAAAGATTCATATTCTTTATACAAAAGTATTTCTGTTAATAACACTGTGTACAAATGCATGATTCTCCATCAATCATAGTTGCTCTTTATTATGTACAGAGTGTTGGCTTCTGTTATTTGGCGAGTTAATTGTTAAGGTATGATGTGACCGCATGCTCTCCCTTCCACTTTGATTCCTGGGTTGTATAAGATCATTCAGAGTTCAATGGGAGACACAGTGATGTGGATAATCCAACAGATTAAGTTCTTTAATCCAATGTCCAGTGTTTGATAAATACAGAAGCTGCTTTGTGTTTGTACTGTAGTCTGAGGAGTTGAATGTAGATAGAGACACAAAGAGCGCATCCACCTTTTGGCGCTGCATTTGACTACAAATCCTGAGAAAATCAGGATCACATCAACCATATCTTCTGTTTTTTTTTTTTTTTTAAAGTTTACAAATCTTAAAAACTGTACAAATACTCACAGTAACAAGTAAACAATGCAGGCAAACGATGCAACAGTCATGACAGCTGAACAGTGACCATTGCTCTCTGCAGCCACAAGAGTGCAGCATTGCGACACAAATCATATTCCAATACCGAACTGAAAGGACAGCAACATTTTGGCAGGCACGACGATGCTACTGATTTTAAGTTCACTTTAAAGGTGGCATTTGTCCAGTTTACATCAGGGACTGAAATCACTGTTGTTGCCAGTCCTTAATCTACATCTTCTGATATGCTGAGATTTTTCTAGCTGATGCTACAAAGAAGAGAAACAATGGAGAACAACAATTTTAAAACAAAATAGGTTATGAATCCTACGCATAATGTGTGTGATAAATTGGCAAAAATACAAAAATAGATGTTTTAAAAATAAATTTAAACATAGAAAAAAACCCACCATATTTCCTCAAATAGTGGCCAGGGCCTTTATTTACCTCAACTGCAGATGGTACAAGGCCTTTATTGAAAGCAGCCTTATATTAGAGAGAGGCCTTTATTTCTAATTCCCTCTGTTTAATAAGTATATTTGCTCATATTTTAGTATGATGCCCCCTTGTTTTCTGATCTACTTCCGCTTGCTCTGTTAAATGTTTGTTACTGCGTTACCATATTCCCTAAAATAGTGGCCAATTCTTTTTGGGTCAATGTCAAAATGCCTTGCAGCTTTCTTTCCTGAATTTTCCTAACATACTGCAAAGCCCTCTCTTTGAATTTCCGTCATCAAATTTCCGTCTGAGTGCCACTCGCATGGGTCCCAAAGGGTACTTCAAATGTAGCTGCTGCAATCTTGTGGCACTTGTACATTACTGCAAACTACAGCTGGCTGAGACATTAACGCATATACACCCACAGTGACTGAAATAGGACAATAATACATTAGATGAGTAATCCAGAACAACAAAGTTATTCTTCATTTGTTCGTGTTGACCACGCCCTTGGCCATTATCGGAGACCTGGCTTTTAATTGACTACCTTGTTTTATTTGAGGAAATATGGTGATCAAATAATGTATGTACATGATCAATGGTCATGTGACCCATGCTCGATGGTAAATACAGACTGAGTTATCAATGGACAATCAGTGTATAAACTTCCACAATTTAAAGCCTTTGTATTGATGACAATTGAAAAGATATACTTCCATCCTGGATCTGGCTGCTTTATGCACTCTGTATCATCTTGTTAGCTCTGATGAATGTGTGATGTAGGACAGGTTGCGTCTCTATGTCTGTGTCACAGCCTGGCTCTAGACTGTGACAGAAAAGGGAAGTCACACAGGTATTCCATATATTAAAGTACATTTTTTTAAAGTTGCAGTGTGTAGGATTAAGTGGCATCTAGTGGTGAGGTTGCAGATTGCAATCAACTGAATACCCCTCCCCCTTCAAGCATGTAGGAGAACCTACGGTGGCCACAAAACTCGCGAAAAACCCTCTTGCTTTATCCACAGAAACTATAGAAACATGGTGGTGTAAGATGGCGGGTTCCATGGAAGAGGACTCGATCCCTATGTAGATATAAAGGGCTCATTCTAAGGTAACAAAAACACAACACTTCTTGTTTTCATGGGATTATACACTAATTAAAACATACTTATGATTATTATATTCCATTTCTGCCAAGTCTGTTCCAGTAGATGCCACTAAATTCTACACACTGCACCTTTAAAACAAAGTACACAAAACAAACCGATATAACAAATTGGTGGGGTGAGTCTGTACGATCTTTAGAGCGTAGCAGCAGCAAGCAAAGCAGAGGGGCCGTCACAGTGTGTGTATGTGTGTGTGTGTGTGTGTGAGGGGAGGGTGTGGGGACTTCTGAAGGTCGTTTGAAGGTCAACAGACCAGGTGGAGACGTCACCATATGGAACATTTGTCCACAGGGTTCATTGGTGAATTCTTCGGACAGTGGAAAACACGGGCAAACTCATCAAACTGGGAAACGCTGCCGATGACTCTGCAGGGGGAGGAAATGAAAACATCTAATAGCAATGCGGACATCACACGTGTGTATGTGTGCATATTTTGTGCTGTTATGTAATAATTCAAGTGCAATGTACATTAACTTATTTCACAGGAAATGGGGCATTCCCAACATTACCTGTGCAATCCCAACTGTAGTTATGTGTCTTTTTTTGGATGTGTTGTAAGTGAAGATTATTCTTAAAATGTAAAAGCAATGCACACAGATGCAAAATACTGATGAGTTTCTCTGTGTTTGTGAGTGTTTTTTTATTGGTGTGTGTATTTTGTACCTGTAGTGCTCTGGTGCATGTTTGTCATTTAGCAGATGCAAGTAGAGTGACTGAGATCTTCTGTTCATACACCAGTTCTGAAAAGACAACATAGAACAATAAAGGGGCACTCCAACAATTTAATATGGCTCTTCCATAAAAGGTGCGGGACATGCGAGAGACAGATTTGAATAAAATACAGGGTCAAAGTTGGCAGATGTTGACATATTCAGATTTATAGTTCATAGAATGAGATTAAGAAGCAGATCCAAAACCCTGGTGTCCTACATTTCCCATAATGCAATTTAACAGCATCTTTCATTAGACCAACCCTGCTTGGTGATTTCCTGCATGTTTCTGTTGGTTGGATTTCTGTTGAAAATATAAAGCCTGAAACAAAGAGGACCCTAATAACATCATCAGGGTTATTTTCTCATACTTCAGGATGCTCCCTTCAGAGCCACAGAAGACACTATACGTCTGTTTTCAAAGGCTGAGTAGTAGTCCTACTGACGCGTAAACTGATCTTCATGAGTGAAATTTGTGGAATGTCCCTTTAACACATCAGCGACCCAACCTGGATACAACTCAGCCAAGACAAAAACAAATCTGTCCAAAACTGGACATGATCAGTCAAATCTGCACATGCACAACATACTAAAAGCTATTTGTTGCTATTTAGATATTCAAAAAGCATTTTTGTCAAGTTCACCATATTCATTTTATGTGAACAAAAATGTGGTTGAATTGGTTCACAGCTCAATATTATATATTTATGTATTTCTTCTACTCTAAAATGAATCTATCCACTTATATGCAATTTCCATGGCACGTCCTTTTAGCTAAATGGGCTAAACACTGCAGATTGTATTAAAACGTCTTTCTAGATTTTGCCACTGCCACATTAAGCCATGAATTTCAAAGATGCCGATGGATTTAAATGATAGATGTAGTAGTTGCAGGGTGGTTTAGTGCTTTCAGACGCTGTACTGTCATCAACACAATGCAACACAATTTTTTTAAATCCCTCCAATGCTTAATAGATGGGATAATAATGTTGGGATAATATATAACTCTTACCTGCTCCCTATGATCAGAGCAGTAGCTAAATTATTTAACAGTAAAAATGTTATGAAAGACTGTAGTGTGGATTGTGTTGAGATGCTTCAGTACCTGCGCAAAGGCAATGAAGAGCAGCTGTTCATGAGTGTATCTGAGTCCAGGTAGGGGCCTCTCTGGACCATGTTCCCTCACCCACTTCTGATATGCCTGGACAGAGAGACAGAGAGGTGTGCAGGGAGTGAATAATGAAATTATGACCCCTCACCTCATGACCAAAGTCTTTTCCAAGTCAAAATCACAATCTCCTCTTGGTAGAAATCACTGAAATGTTACAGTATGTCCTACAACTACCTGATATGAACTATGGCAAATAAGAGTCAAAACTGACTGGTTGCATTTTGATATAATTTATTTAAAATCCTTCATTTGTGTGAGGTCACACAGCCGCAGTATTTCAACAATGATCTGCATCACTTACGTAGTATGACAGCTTGAGTCCTCCCATGTCCGCTATGTTCTCCTCCAGTGTCAGACGACCATTCACCTGGACAAAGAGAGAGGAAACTAGGAAAGTAGCCTGAGTCTATCTGCAGGTGACAAAATCCATCTACCAGCACCTCTAACTCGCCAACTAACATCTTCTACTTTGTTTAATTTGTACAAAATCAAAGTGTAAAATTGAAAAGTTTTTGGTTTTACAGGAGGTTGTGTGCCTGATTATTCTTTCGTCACCACTACGTTACAAGCAGATACTCCAGACAGAACCAGGATAGACGTTTCCCCTGCTTCCAGTGTTTATGCTAAGCTAAGCTGTCAAAGCTAATTGTGCCCTGGCTGTAGCTTCAAATATAGCATACAGACATGATACTAGTATCGATCTTCTCCTCTAACTCTGGGCAAGAAATCAAGTATTTTCCAGAATTTGAAACTATCCCTTTAAATTTGACCATTTAAATGCAAAAATTACAAATAATCAGTATCTTACCAGGTGAAAGCTGCTAAAACAACCACAGACAATAAACTCTCAAAAGTTTATTTAGTATTGCACTTCTATGTAGCTGGGGGACCTGAATAGTCAAAAAGCAGAGGCTAAGATGTCAGCATGGGACAAACTCCAAAAAAGCTGCACCTACATTTCCCACAATACAACTCAATAGTGTTTTTTGTTAGAACCTCCTTGCCAAGTAAATGCCCATATATTTCAAATCCCATGCCCCTTTTGGCTTTCTGTTATAAGTTTGTAATCTTCAAGCACAAGCCAAGATACAGTATGACATCATCATAGTATTATCATCAGGGTGTAAAGACTCATGCAATGAGTGTGCAAACCCACTCTCTGGTTATAAACAGTGAAATTATCGTAGAGCTTGAGGACACATTCAGCCTTCTTCTGGAACTTTCTGTAGGACTTCTCAGTCCACCACTGTTTGAAGCTGCCGTGCCGGTCGTACTGCCCCCCTAGAGACACAAACCATTGCATCACTAAGATGAAGGGCAAAAGGGTGACTGCTGCATCAGCATGAAGACAACACAACCTGCAACTTTCCTTCACAGTCCAAAAAGCTGCCCAGCACATCACAGAAGTCAAACTGTTAGAGGGCAAAAGTTAACCTTGGCTGATGTATCCACTATATGAAGCAACTGAACTGCTTTTCAGCCAACTGAATAGATATTAACTGTCTGTCTGTCAGAAGAACCTGCTTGTCAACAATTTTTCACACCCTCATTAAATGCTTTTGCTGTATCTTGAAAGGGCAGCACTTTGACTGGAAATTAAAGTTAGAGATTATGGCTCATAATTTTTTTTAATGCACAGTTGCAGGTCTAGGCGTCCTCCCCCAGAAAAAAAATGTAATTTAAAACAAATTTCCTGCATTTCTACACCACCTAACCTCTTGGATTAAGTCAAGTAATAGCCACTAGTCTAGATTAGATCATCAGAAGAAGTTGGCAGCCCTGCTGCAAATGTCATGAATTTACACAAATCATCAGGAAACACTTGCTCTGTGTAATAAAATAGTTCAAAGCAGTGAAGGGGGTTCAATTTAAAATGGTAAAAAAACAAACTTTGTTGCAATGGATTGTGGGTGAAGGGGTTGTCATTCTTACCCCAGTCATCATATCCGTGTGTTAGTTCACGGCCAATTATAGCTCCTATTCCTCCATAGTTCAGAGACCTGGCAACAAGGAGGAAAAATATACATTATATATTGTGGTATCTACCAAATGCTTACACTTTGAACTTTTGAAAGAAGATGTAACACATTCTGTTTTCTTTACAAAAAGTTTAATTCATAAGCAATGAAACAAAGCCTTGATCAGTTCAATACACTCAGGAGATTTGCTGCTATGGCTTTACTAGATTATGAGTTACTTTGCAGACTTTGTTTTAGCATTCAGCATTAACCCTGTAACTTCCACCTGCGGCATCGGTGTTGTTCAAAAGTCACATGGTCTAGTACATAGCCATCCAAAATTTAATTGGTTTGGATTTCACTTAACAACTTTGTTATCCAATGGCATAATGATATGTTAATTTGCACAAGAATAAAAGTGGAGAAAATATGCAGTCCTTTTTTGGCAAAATGATGATAATTTTTTAAACATATTGTGTGCTGCCGTAGAAAAACACAGCTTATCAGCAGCTAATCCAAAAAATATTAATATTGGCCTTGAAATACCAGAATCTGTTAAATACAAAGAGCTTCTGTCTGAAATGCACGGCTGAGGTTGAAATTTGTGTGCGGATTTAAATGCATGACTAATTTAAAGTTAGGGAAAGTTTTGTGTGGTATTGCTATGACTAATTCATAAATTTCTCATGGTGTGCTTATTTTAGAGCCAGAGATGAGAACAAGTGAGATAAACAGATCAGACAGAGACAGATGGGGAAGCTATCTACTTTCATGTACTGTCAATTTACTTGATGGGCTCAAATTTAGGGAGGCGACTTCTCAACGATACCTGTTCCATTAGCAGGACCTTGTTCCATAATTGAACTCTTGATGGGTGGTTAAACTGGTTTAAATCAGGTGTGTTGGGACTTAAGGGAAGCAAAGGCTTGCCAGACTAATGTAGCCTTTAATGACCTTTGCTTTTATGGCCGTGGAGATGTTGTTGCTTCCCTACGGACAGCAGGGACAGGAGGAGGGATACTTACTGTGGGAACTCAGGGTTGTAGAAAGTGGGCTGAAGGATGCCAGCTGGAAAGACTGGGGGAGAGATAAAGACACAACATGAGGCACACAAACTATAGAGAGGAACAGGTTTTTATTGCGGTCTGCACAGAGGGAAAAGGTTAAGGCAGAGGAAATGGAAAACACTGACTGACTTTAAACCTACACGAGTCAATATATTTATGTAAAAGGCATCTATACTATTATCCCAAATCTCATTGCATACAATAGAGGGAAGCAACAAAAATAAATTTAAAAAAATCACTATTTGCCCATATAAATAATTTTCTCTGTCCCCTAAAAATCATGCTTCATCCAGAGACAGCTGTTTTTCAACTGGTGAATAAACTTTGACCTCCTCAACACCATCACACACTGTGAAGATGACATGTAGTTAACTCAGATCATCACTATCTCTAAGCACTTCAAAGTGAAGACATTTCAGTCATCTCCTGTTGCCACATGTCACTGCCAATATTTTAGCACTGAACAACTGATTAAGGACATCAGCTGCATATTTTATGTATAATATCTTTGAATTGAAAGATAGTTCATTGAAGTGGCAAAAAATAGATTGAATATCTTTCGGTTTTGGACTGTTTGTCGAACAAACACAATTTCAAGATGTCACCTTAGTCTGTCTTAAAACAACACTCATATACCCATATGTACATTGAAACAATTTTTGGTTGCACAATCCTTGTCCTGCATGTGCAAAATGCATTCTGAAGTTCTGCTAAAGCTAATGTAAGGCATAAGCAGTTAAGAATTTTCTTAAATGAAGTGGGTGTAATGCAAAGTTACTGTATTTTTTTGGGCTACATTTAAATTTTTACAGAGTAATCAATTAATCTATAGTTGCAGACTTAAATATGTGTTGATTAACATACAGTAGGATAGTCTGGATTTAACATAATTACATTTTTTGACTGTTAGCAAATCAAGTCTAAGTAAAAAACAGACTGTATGTCACAGGCGGCAGGGGTAGTACCCAAATGCAGATTATAGAGGCAGGCAGGGACAGTTCAGTGAGTTAATTGTCAAAAGTGAAGATACTAAAGCTTACAGGTATGGGTAGCAAGTCCAAACTGTCCAAACAGCAGTAGTATTAAATCCACAGAGTTGCAGGGATGAGATTCGGAAAAGTCCAGACAGGCAGACAAGCAGGTGCAGATATGGTACAGGTCCAGGTAACCGAAAACAGAAGCTTGAAAGCACTGACAAAAAGCTACATGACAACAACAATGATCTGACAAGGGAACAAAGGATCTGGGCCTGTATATGAGGTAAGTGGCTGACAAAGGAATGAGTTGCAGGTGAGGAGTGGATGGAGTAAGCCAGGTAACTGCAGGACTGATGAGAAGTGGGAACAGGGGTATAGATGGGGAAAGGAGGGAAAGTCCGAGGGCATCTGGTGGACAGCTTAAGGATGGCAGGTCTGGGGAGTTGGAGGAAAGTACACGGCCTGGGAGAAGGGAGCAGGGGCTGGAGACAGAGAGCAATGGGCTGGGGATAGAGTGTGGCTGCAGAGCGGGACTGAGGAGCAGATTGTGACACTCTATATCAATAAAACTCCCCATGAAGAGACAAAAATGGACTGCATATGTGAGAGAGCAGCTTTTGACTAAGCCTCTGTCCTTGTCTCACTATCTTCAAACAGAGTCAGATTGTAGACATGAAACAAAGGAAACCAAAAGATGGAATTGCAATTGGATGGATGCAATTTAAGAATAATGTAATATTTAATGTAATAATAAAAATTTGATTTTAAAGAGTGAGGAGAAGGAATATGATATGAGTAGGTGGACACTTTTTTTAAAATCTCTGAGCAGCAGTCACATTTGGCTTGTCGAAAACTGATGGCAACATGGTGTAATTGCGTGTAACTACTACATGGTCCACATCGTGGTGCAGATCGGCAATGGGAGAGATGAGAGGTGTGAGACAGATGACTGAGAGAACACAGATATCAGTTTGTGCGATGCATGGTCACACACTCACCCATTTGGTTCTTGTTAGGAAGGTAGTAGGCATTTAGGGCCTGGGGAGGGAGAATCCATCTGAGGAGAAAAACAAGAGTCAATCAAACAGGGTTTTAAAGATGGGATCGAAACACACCCCAATCCTGAACAGAATCCCAAACACCTCTTCCTCTCTTACTTTCTAAATCCCCTGGTGAGAAATATTCGGTGTGTGTGGTCCCACGGCTAAAATTCCTCTCTGCATATGAAAACACAGACAGTTCCTTTATGCTAATCCACTTAAAGCCAGACCAATCGATTGGCACAAAATCTGCCAAATGACAAACTCTGAAGGTGTGAGAAGCCCTTGTTCTAGGAGTGAAAGACTGATGGCTCTGCATGGGCTGCAAAGAAATTGAGGGAAGACAAACACAGAGAGGAGGAGTGTTAATTTATTTATATCCTTGTGACAAGACAGACTGAGTGATGAAAGGTTCACTTTTTGGTGATAAAAGTGGAGTATGTGATTTAACTCTTCAGAGCGTTGAGTGTGGGCTAATGATCCAGTTGATTTGAGCACCTTGGAATACTAATGTGACTGTAATGTGTTGTCATAGCAGAGAGGCACTCAATCCAGGCGTGGCGGGCTGTAGTTTATAAAAAATGAACTGCATGTCTGGCTGCTATAGATAAGTAAATCAAATGGATTTTCTCTAACTGTGTATGTCGATTTTGGGACATGTTAGGTATGTCAAACATATTACAGACACACACTCACAGTGGTGTAAAGTGTGAGCCTCAGCTGGATGAGCTTGGATAGATTTCAAATATATTAACCTTTAATTGCTTTGCACTGTGTGTCAGTGAGCCAAGTTGGCTAGCTACTGTAGCTTGTGTAATGTGAGGAGATATGAAACTCACGCTGACTTGTCCACTTCTTCATGGATCGTCTTGACTGAGAGCTTGATTTTGAATTTGATGCTGTTGAGGATGTTCTTGAAGTAGGTCTTCTCATCCACATCAAACTGCAAAACCACAGATATGAAGTAAGTTTATGTGCACCTTTAGTTGGGTGTTTGTGGAAGTGTGTTATGTAGGTGTGGTGGGCCCAACAGAGCCACCAAGTCAGCTACTAATAAGTTGTTACTTTATAAATAGTGATAATCTGTGGCAATTGGGACATACCTTATTTATGATTCAAACATCTAATATGAAAATGGACTTGCAGTAGTTTATTGTACACAGATTGAGAATTGGTTTTGTTCTCTTGCCAAAAGGGATTTAATGCAATATCTCTATCTTTTAAACTGACAGTAAACACATCATCTTGCTTTTTTGAATCTTTTTTACTTGTTAAGTCTCACAGGGCCAGATGCGCTTCTGTCTGTTTGTGACAAAAATACACATCTGGACAGACTACTATTTCAAAATTGTGGTAGTTTCTGCAACATCCTCCCACCCTTGAGTCTGTGTGCTTGGTAATGTAATGAGTAGAGCCAATAATACAGATGAAAAAATATCTTGCTTATGAGTAAAGTTCAGAGTAAGATTGCTGGTATGAGAATTTTGTTACCTTTGAACAGAGCCAGTCAAGCTGTTCCCCCCTGTTTCCAGCCTTTGTGCTAAGCTAAGCTAACTGGCGACTGATGGTAGTTTCATATTTACTGTACAGACATGAGAGTGGTATTGATTTTCTCATCTAATTCCTAGACATTACATTTTCCAAAATGTTCTCAACAACTACTATTTAAGGTAAAATAAATGCTTCAAAAGCTGGCAGGTTTTTTTCCAAATCAAATTCAATGCATCTGTACTGTAGCAACTATGAAGCAGAGTCACCTATGATACAATGTCATCAGTGGTCCTGTGTACTAAGGCTCATGTCCAGTCAAGAGTTTTGTGATCTCTATAAACGCAATAGACACACATTCAAGAATTATATTGATCCTCTACTTTAAAGGTGCCTTTTTGACTACTAGTAGTGATATGGAGCAAAGATTTATAAGGATGTAAATGCACATGCACAAGCATATGGGCAACATGACACACATTTAGCCCCATGGTTTCATACTATTCCACTGATTGATGATAATGCACCAAGAAACAGTGCCGATGACCCAATTGCTAGCTAGCAAACATGGATGTACGGTAAACAATATAGGTTTCAAAATATTCAAAAATTCATTCCACACATTTGTTAGGTGATTGCAGAACTGATTTCCTGGAGCGTTTTGAAACCTGTGTTGTTTACATCCATGTTCATGTACTAGCAGTCTTCCTCATTGCTGGTACATTGCTGGAATTCTTGGCATGTTTCTGCCATCTGTAGATAAGTAGCACATCAGAAATGTGCTTTGTGTTACCCGTGTGCAGCATGCGTGCACAAGAACAAACAAACATTGCTCCACTAATGAAGAACACAAAAAAGGCTCGTAAGGGCAGCTACTCTGGATTGCAACATGTTCCAAGTTTGACACTCTTCCTCAAGCAGCATCAAGGCCAATCCAAGCCTTTTTTGTGTTCTCTGTGCCCTTAAAAGCCTGTATTTGTGCACATATTTAGAATATTCTCACTTTTATGCATTTGATGACTACCTACCTATTCTTTCTCTGTATTTTCACTGACCTGTTTGGAAAGCCCTTTTCTGTCATTTATTTGGATTCTTAGTTTTTTTCCATCACTGATGCTAACCAACAGTTGTCTACAGATGTACAAGTTCAGTGTACGAGACACAGGTAGAGAGAAGGGGATGCTGGGAAATAGTATTTGTGTGTATGATGTGTGGGTGCTCATGTGTGGTGAGGAAGACCCAAGAGCGTAGACTGATAGGAGGCTCATGACTCACACCATATTCTTGATCAATGAGCTCAGGTTTGAGAAGGAAGTCAGGGTATCCCGTCATCACCATCATGTGCTTCAGCTGGGAGAGAAGAGGAGAAGAGGATGATGGAGGGAAAGAGAGAGAGAAACATGTAAACCTACCCAACACCAGTCTACATCCACTTGCAGTAACTAATAACCCTCAATACACACTTGTTTCTGGACCAAGGCACACAACCATCCAAGCACACACAAATGCATCAACCAATTAAGCAAACCCAATGTAATAGGATTAAAGGGAAGCTCTTTATGTTCGACATGGCCCTCTAAAAGGATTATAACTTCAGATTGTAAAAGTATTAGAAGGGATATCTTGCAGTGCAGACCCTAAATCAGCACCAAAGAGAGATCTGGATTAGGCGATCCTCACTACTTCTTCCTCAATTCATGTTCGTGATAGAGAAGCCGAGTTTGTTCTCCGAACCTTTTCTCTGGCAGCCTTCTTGGTGGCCTTATCCATCCAGTCCAGCTCATGCAGCCGGAGGTACAGAGAGTCCTTTATGTCCTCCACCAGCTTCTGTACCTGGAGGGAGATCACATCATTGGAAGAAGTTTGCAAGCCCCTGGAAACATATTTTCTCAATATGCTTCTTACTATGAACAATAAACACACTATTTTCAGCTAAAGTTGGAACAGTTTTCCTAATTTCACATTTTTGTATTTCTTTTTTTCTACGTGCCCTTCTCACAAATTTGAAGTAGGCGGGGCTCAGTTGAAAAAAATGTGATGTCACATACTTCCGTGTGCAAATCAGATCTGATGACAGTAAATTGGTTGTTTGGTCCTCAAATCAATGTGTGTGTCAAACCACACCCACATGGTCCTGAAGAAGCAGATTATCTTAATTTATTTTTTTATTTTTAACTCAATAAATAATGACTGATTTTTGAACTTGGATTATTGCTTATGTAGTCATAAATATTTAAAGTTATGGTGAATAACTGAATATTTGAAGCCACATTTTCAGAGGCTTTAATTTATGGAATGGGGAGCAGAGCCTCCAACTATTGGGCCCCTCTCCTGTAGAACCATCTTCCAGTTTCGGTCAGGGAGGCAGACACCCTCTCTACATTTAAGAGTAGGCTTAAAGCTTTCCTTTTTGATAAAGCTTATAGTTAGGACTGGTCCAGGCTGGCCTTGGACCAGCCCCTAGTTATGCTGCTATAGGCCTAGACTGCCGGGGGACTTCCCATGACGCACTGAGTCCTCTTTCCTCCTCCCCCTCTCCATCTGTATGCATTCATGTACCATCAATGCATGTTACTAACTTGGCATCTTCCCTGGAGTTTTGTGCTTTCTCGTCTCGTAGGAGACCCTTGGCTGCAGCGTGAAGCCCACTGCTGCTGCTATTAATATTAGTCATTTTTGCCAACTGCTACTGCTATTATTATTGGTCATATTTCTATTATTATTATTATTGTTATTATTGTTGTTGCTGTGCTTCTCTGTTCTCTCCCCTCTCCCCCTCCCTCTTTCTCTCTCAACCTAACCAGTCAAGGCAGGTGGCCGCCCACCTGGATCCCAGTTTTGCTTGAGGTTTCTTTCCTGGGAGTTTTTTCTTGCCGCTGTCGCCAAGTGCTTACTCATGGGGGAATGTTGGGTCTTTGTAAATTAAAGAGTACGGTCTAGACCTGCTCAAGGTGAAAAGTGCCCTGAGATAACTTCTGTTGTGATTTGGCGCTATACAAATAAAATTGACTTGACTTGACTTGGAATCCCCCAAATCCAAATAATTAAAGGTATAATCAAAGAGTGTAAGGTAATGTTTACACCCTGTTGAGCAAGTTTGCTTATGTTACTAGAACTAACTGATAATTTGAATTTGTGTTGCATTAGATTGTCTACAGTGATGTTTTTTCTGCCACCTTTGCTGCAGTTTTGATCCGTCCATTGTCTGAAATGCAAATTCCCATGTCCAATATCTGATTACTACTGAGCCACTTGGTCTTTTTTCCTTCTTGGCTTGTTTTCAAATACCAGCAGATCCCATAAAGGAGAATTTGGAGATCTTTCTAGTCATCTCTACCTTCAGTTAAAGGGGAACTCCACTGGTATTACACATCAGAGTTTGTTTGCAGGTGTTGGGTGTAGGCTTGCAGTGGTAGTCAGTGTTACCAGTATTACACGGTATTTGGGCATACTATGATTACATTACTTGCCCACTGTCCCATCGTTGTTTTGCATTTTTAAAAAATAGAAATAAAACCCATTTAGTTCATTTTTGCACATCAGCAACCACGTTCATCAAATAAAAAAACTCTAATTTGTAAAACACTAAGTGTATTATCAATACTTAGTCAGTTGGCGGACGCACTAGCCCTTGGCTAGTGGGTTGACCCTTTTGCTGAGTGGTTAGCACAGTCGTCCGTGGTCTGGGGTAGGGATGTGCAGAGGGCCCAGTATTTGTATTTGTATCTATATTTGTTGAAGCAGCAAAATTATTTGTATTTGTATTTGTATTTGTATTCGAATAAAAGTGGAAAGAGGCTTAAAAATCCTGTTTTTGGTTTTATTACACTTCTAGTTTTAGAAAGTTAAAGTGTTACAATTAGTGTTCATGAATTAACTGCCTTATGAAGGAGGTCCCCATACTGGGTCTCGAAATGGAGTCTCTCAGATCATAGACGACTGCGCTGACTATTGAGCCAAAACTTTACTCGTCGCCTCATTGTAGACAGACTTCTACCTATTTATACACCCATAACACAGAGACAGTACACCATGTAATGTGTAGGGAAGAACTTCAAAGGCGATTATTGCTTTGCACTTTTCATTTATTGCCTATTTTTTACAACCTAACTTTGTGGAAAGGAGAAGGGGAACAACAGGTTATGGAGAGTCCCTTGGGAGCACTTTGCGTGTGTCTGTTGCTCAGCTTTATCTCTGGGTAACACCCCCAACTCCAAGAGTGATGTCCAAATAAGGAAATGTGCGTCATGTAGCAGGTGGTCCCCCCGTTGAGACCTGCTGATAGATGTAACAGTGGAGCAGAGGACAGAGACTGAGATAGCGATGTAACCGACCTGTGCTCTGGTATTTGACATGTTTTTTTTTCTTCCTGAAAACAAATAATTTTTAAAACATTTGTGTGAAACAAATATTCATAAAAAACCCATTATTTGTGCTTTGCCAAAGAACGTATTTGTATTCAGGCACACCCCTAATAGATATCCTGAGTTTCAGTCCTCATGGGCCAACGTCCAAAAACATTGGATGTTGCAATTCCCATAAATGTTAAACTATGTGCTACACCTCTGCATAGCTGAAGGGTCAGCATGTCTAAAATGTCATAATGTACCCATGGCAGCAAGTGTCCACACAAACTCTACTTGTAGACCATATGCACCAACTACAGCATTGTTGCTTCCCTAAATCACTGCTTTTGTCTTTTGTTCCTCATGTTTTCAGTGCTTTATTGTGAAATGTTTGCTCCCTATTTATGTCCCTCTCTACATTGTCTATCTACACCTAAGTCACTTAAGCCCCAGTGGCCTAATGGATAAGGCACTGGCCCCCTGAGCCATGGATTGTGGGTTAGAGTTCCATGTAGGGTGACTAACAGCAGAGTGGCGCAGCGGAAGCGTGCTGGGCCCATAACCCAGAGGTCGATGGATCGAAACCATCCTCTGCTAACAGCACTTTAGTGGCAGCTAGTTGGCTGTAGATGTCAGTTATTAAAGAAGTACTTGAGCAACTTAATTCCAAAAAGCAGGAAGACATAGATATTAGTGCAGAGATTTATCAGACTTTAATGTTGTCTCTCTGTTATGGCTATGATGACCTCACTGGCCATTGCTGTGTTATTTAAAACCAATGTTTTTGCTTTCCACATTGTTGCTGTGTAGCCAATCACACAGGTCAGCCTCTAGGAAGGGAAGCCCCAGTGGCCTAATGAATAAGGCACTGGCCTCCTAAGCCAGGGATTGTAGTTTTGAGTCCCATCTGGGGTGACTGACAGCAGAGTGGCGCAGCGGAAGCGTGCTGGGCCCATAACCCAGAGGTCGATGGATCGAAACCATCCTCTGCTAACAGTGCTTTAGTGGCAGCTATTTGGCATGTCAGTTATTTAAGAAGTACTCCACCAATTTAGTTTCCATAAAGTAGGAGGACATAGGTATCCTGAGTTTCAGTCCTCATGGATCAACCTCAAAAAACATTGGATCATGCAGTTCCCATAAATGTTAAACTATGTGCTACATGTCAGCATGACTAAAATGTCATAATCTACCCATGGCAGCAAGGTTCCACACAAACTGTACTTGGAGACCATATACGCTGACTACAGCATTGTTGCTTCACTAAATCACTGCTCTTGTCCGTCTTGTGTTCGTCATGTTTGCACTGCCTTGTTGTGACACAATTGTTCCCTATTTATGTCCCTCTCTACATTGTCTATCTACTCACTGAACTCACTGAAGCCCCAGTGGCCCAATGGATAAGGCACTGGCCTCCTAAGCCAGGGATTGTGGGTTCGAGTCCCATCTGGGGTGACTGACAGCAGAGTGGCGCAGCGGAAGCGTGCTGGGCCCATAACCCAGAGGTCGATGGATCGAAACCATCCTCTGCTAACAGCACTTTAGTGATAGCTAGTTGGCTGTACATGTCAGTTATTAAAGAAATACTTGAGCAATTTAATTCCATAGAGTAGGAAGACATAGATATTAGTGCAGAGGGCCCGGTATTTGTATCTATATTTGTTGAAGCAGCAAAATTATTTGTATTTGTATTTAAATAAAAGTGGAAAAGGCTTAAAAATCCTGTTTTTGTTTTTATTATGCTTTTAATTTTAGAAAATTAAAGTGTTACAATAAGTGTTCATGAATAAACTACCTTACGAAGGAGGTCCCCACACCAGATCTCGAAGATAGATCATAGATGACTGCGCTGACTACTGAGCTAAAATTTATCTCATTGCCTCATTGCAGACAGACCTCTACCTATGTATACACCCATAACACAGAGACAGCACACCGTGTAACATGTAGGGAAGAACTTCAAAGGCGATTATTGCTTTGCAGTTTTCATTTATTGCCTATTTTTTACAACTTAACTTTGTGGAAAGGGGAAGGGGAACAACAGGTTATGGAGAGTCCCTTTGGAGCACTTCATGTGTGTCAGTAGCTCAGCTTTATCTCTGGGGAACACCCCCAACTCGGGAGTGATGTCCAAATAAGGAAATATGTGTCATGTAGCAGGTGGATGTGACTCCCCTCATTGAGACCTGCTGATAGATGTAACAGTGGAGCAAAGGACAGAGACTGATATAGTGATGTAATCGACCTGTGCTCTGGTATTTGACATGTTTTTTTTTCCTCTCAAAATCAAATAATTTAAAAAATATTTGTATGAAACAATATTCGTAAAAAACCCACTATTTGCGCTTTGCTGAATAACATATTCGGGCACTCCCCTAGTCTGGGTTGTAGGAAACCTCCTTTGCTGCAATTACTTAGCCATAGTTTATTTGCTTGCCACTGGCAACAACCCATACAAGGTATGGGTATGTACTTGCCATGCACAGATGTATGTAACTGTAGAAAGAAGTAGAAAGAAATAGCTTTAAAAAATTTTTAGCATTGGACATTTAAAATCGTCATTGAATGTAATATGAGGTTTTGCAGAATTACCTGATACCAGCATTAGGGTTTCAATAGGATTGTGGAACATCTGCTGTCCAAACTTCTAGTTACTTTTAAAGAATTCTACTAGTGCTTTTTCACACTATCGTAAACACAATTTCTATTCCTTAAAGACACCAAGACATGTTATGTCTGTCTTTGTTGGTGCTTCAGGATAACAAGAAAGCTGGTCTTTCCCTCTCTGTCTCTTGACTCTCAGCTTCAGCTCCTGAGACTCATTAATTCCTGTTCACACTGAGGTAAGCAGCATCAGCGAGTCAGTCAAGGCTACACACATTGCCACTGGCTTGGAGTCCAGTACCTTTTTTATTGATAATGAGGTCTCCAACCTGTGTGAGCATGCCAACATAGTACAGACTGATGTTTACCAACAGTGTGAAATGATTGGTGTGGACACGGACAAATCCAAAAATGCAATAACCCAGCTTGAAGTTTTCAGTCCCCCACATGAGAAGTTTTTGATGGTTTGAATGACTTTAAGATGCTTATAGGATTGGCACCCACTTCACCTGGGAAAAACCTGCCATACTCTAGGCTTCATCCTAGAAATACCTTTTGTCTATGATTTTATCAATCAGAAATGCTCCACTAGCTTGAAGCCTAATTGAAATTTACACTTTGTATCTTATTGGAATCTTAAATGGAACATTAGGAGTTTGGGAACTTAAATTTCAATTAAGGTACAGTACATAAAAAGTAATTAGCACCTAGAACTTGTGTCAGACTTGCATGCTATATAGTCCTGGGCTTTGGCAGCAAGGGGGATTTAGAAGTTTGCAAGAGAAGAGGAAAATATGGCTCATTGTAAGATGAAGCTTATAGGGTTGACAGTAAAGGTATAAGAAGAAGAATGTCCTAGAGTGGACATGAGACTGAGATACGAATACATATGGAGGAAGATTAAGGTGAAAGAGAAAGGGACCAAAGGTGATGGAACGGTAGAGGTGAGGGTTTAGTAGTGATTGACCTAGACAGAGAACAAAATAGAAATAAAAAAGTGGAGTAGATAAGAGCTAGAAACAAGTTATGATTGGCATGGATGGCATTTCCAGATTCCAGTTCAGGATTCAACCAAAATCATCTGGCTGTGTCAAAAAACACAGCTGGACCCTGGCCCCTGCCCCTAAGGAGCCAAAGAAAATTATCAAGTAGAATAGAAAGATGTAGAAACAATATCAGAAAACATTTCCAGTGTTGCCTGAGTCATCGAAAGTGTGGGAAAGTTATGAACTTTATAAATGTGTTTCCCAAGGCTGTAAATGTCTCAGATAATAAGAAAAGTTGTTAAATGTTTTCAGTAATAGACTTAAGTCCTAAAAAAATTCAATTGAAGGCCAAGGTTAGTTTTGTGGATTTTCCTCATGCTGTCATTGAAGGCTTTGTGGTTTTATCATCACCAAGAATCCTGTCCAACTATTTTTTTATTGAAGTCAATTGAAATTGCAGATAAATTGCTCGTTACTGCATATTTTCTAAATTTATGTGGTGATGGAAACATTTTCATTAAATAAGTAATGACAGATCAAGCAATTACACTCACTGCAAAACTGCTGCTCAAAATTGGCTCTGTCCCCAACAGTCTCTAAAATGTTGTATGAGTTGTTGTTGTATGTGTTAAGTCTGACGTTTGGTCAGTATGGCTATGTAAAGTTTGAGTTATTTTCAAATGTAATTTATTGAGCAATTTCTCTCATTCTCTCTGACTGTGCTAATATCTAAGTGAGTCATGTGCTGCATGTAGATATGCAATGCCCAGAAAAGGGAAAGAGAGAGTAGCCAATGTGTTGCATTAGCTGGCAAAAATAAAGCCACTTGTTGGCTTTAGGTATCAGATTTGGCAGTGCCAGTTGGGATTTTGGGGGATAAGGTGGGTCAAAACCTTGGTCCTGCAGAGAACTATATGTGCAACTCACATTTTAATCATTGAAATTTTAAAAGTTCACCTCAAATTTCCTGGACAGTTGGGTGGAATTTGGCTACTTGGTCTAGTGCAGTCAATGAATATGGGTAAAATCTATCCATCCACCCATTATTCCACTGTCCACCTCCATCCATACCTTAGCCTTGCTCTGTGAGGAGAAGTGCTGTTGAACAAACAGGGCTCCAAGGGCCATGCCAAAGTGTTCGTTGGTCTGGGTGAGGCAGAACCTGCCCAGCTCCAGCTGCTGTTCAGTGCCATCAATCTCCTGAGAAAACTCGTGGATGGTGCTGCGGAAGGTGGTGGACAGATGTTGACTGAGGGCTGCCACAATGCGCCACAGCATGTAGTTATGCACAACCCTAGGATGGAGGATATGAAAGGAATTGGTTAATTGCCTTAACATATATTTGGTTTGGTTTTAACTCACAATTCAACAAGCTGTAACTCATGGGCTTTGTCGAAAAAAAGACTTAGGGGGCTTTAAATAAATAAAGTACAAGAAAAGGTGTCTGCTATAGTACAAAGCTTAATGAACCCATCCTAGTATGATACAGAACCCTTCATGTTAGACTGCAGCTAATTTCCTCTTGTGCTCTCTGTGTTAAGTGACATCCACTGCATCTAACTGGAATCTTGTTCTATCTGGCCCAAACTTTCAGTTTTTCCATCTGCCATCTGAGTTCCTTCAGAGTCAGAAAAGTTAGAAAGAAAACAAGAGGGAAACAGTGATGGAGAGCGAATAGTGAGGAGTCAAGAGGGCCCAGCAGTTAAAGAGTCAAGCTGCATCTTCTCCCTTAGACTTGAAGTGGGGTTGGGGGAGTAGGAGGGGGAGACAGATGGAGAGAGCTGGGGAGCAGGGGACTGAGGAGAAAAGAGTTTGATGAGGAGAGAATGAAAGAGAAAGACAGAAAGTGAGTCAGAAAGTTACAGAGTCAGGGAGAGTCTGGTGGAGAGTCTCAACAGTTCAAAGCTGTTGTCTCCCACTGCCAATGTGTGGAAGCCCATTACTGTCAGAAAAAAAAGAAGAATGAAATGACAAAAATGCTGCAAATGAACTTCCGGTTATGGTGGCTTGCTGAAGAGATGCACGCAAGACTGCTCTGCTACTTAAACCTCCAAATCCTTTCTAAAATACTCAATTGTCTAAAGTCACTCATTTCACTGACACATGCTTCACATAGAACCAATGATAAATAATTCAGTTTTTGTTGATTTGGCAATGCCATCCAGCTCTGATAAGGTGGATTTGCTGTGTTTTGATTGATTAATTGATCACATAACTTGTGTATGGTTGATCAATGCTACACCATGGTAGTCTGTGAATGTAAAATCTATCAGAGAATGAAGCATACAACAAAATCATGAAAATAATATATTGAATGTTGCCATAATATCATGAACTAGTGAGTCATGAAATTACCAGAAAGTCTGAATAGGTTATGCTGCTACTGTATACAGACAGACATCCAAGTCTCAGACATAAATGACAAGCAAGTAATCCACTTAGCAGTGAGCCATGCATGAGGGCTGAGTGTTGTGTATTTGTGTAGAGCACAGTGACTATTGCCTAGCTGTCAGTGGCTGTAACACACATCCTGACATGTAGCAGCCCTCTACAGCCTCCCCTGGAGTCTGTCAAGAGGAAGAGGGGAAAAGAAAGTGTGTGTGTGTTTACATCCATGTGCATCTGTCTGAGTCTGCAGGTGGTAAGAAGGTATGGGTGCTGATGGATAATAATCAGCTGCAGTAGAACTGGAAGTTCACCCAACAGTGACTCACATTCAATAAACACACTCAAATGTGAACACAAATACATCCACAGCAGCACACAAAAACCTCATGACACTGCATTGTAGCCCCGACTACACTGACAGCCCTAAACCAGAGGCAATACACAAACACACACGCACACACACACACACACACACACACACACACACACACACACACACACACACACACACACACACACACACACACACAGACACAGAGCAACTTCAAACAAAAGCGCTCACTCACTCTCAAGAAGTACTGACTCAATTTTCCATACACCTCTGCGCCTTCATCTTTCTCTCTCCTCTCCTCACCACACCCCCACCCCTCTGCCCTTTCTCTTGTTCTTTACCTCTTTGAAGTGGTCTTGATGATGTCGGAGACTTTCTGTATGTAGTCGGTGGAGATCACAATCTCGTCATCTTCTGAGAAGTTATTGTGGAAGATTCTGTCCAGCAAGTGTTTCCAATACAACTGTGGTGAGACAAAGATTAGATTTTAAAAGAGTCATGCAGTTTATCTTCTAAAAAACAACAAACAAGATATTTCTATTATGCACAATTATGTTTATTTTATTTTTTAAATTGTAAAATACACAGTTTTACCTGTCCAGGCTTCAAAGAAAAACTATTGAAATGAATGAATGATCTTTTCGCTGATTTTACAGTGTGTGGATAATGTCTGTGCATTCTGAGTTATGATTTTGAGATTAAGGAATACCTCCAGTGTCTTCCCCTCTCCTCTTCCCTCCCTCAATCATTTCCAACACCCCCCATGTCTCCTCTGTTTCTCCTTTTTTCCCCCTCCTATCTACTTCTTATTTTGTCCCTCAATCTCCCCATCTACCCCTGCAGGACAGAAAGCCTTTGTGAGTCACTTAGGCCTCCGTTTGCATGAGCTTGTGTGTGTGTTTGTGTGTGTGTGCAGTCCTCACACTGGGAGCGATTCGCTGTAGCTGCCTGAGGGTGATGCGGTTATACATGGTGCTCATGTCCTTTCTCTGGTCATCATATTCTGACAAAGTGACCTAGAGAGAGGAGATTTTACTCAACACTGTACACTTACACATGCATGTGCACACATAAACACGCAATCAGCTCACGTTGGCCAGACGGGTCTCCAGTTGTATAATCTCCTCGGACTTCTGCGTGGTGTTGTGAGCTCCCAGCATGCTCAGCAAGCGCTCCATCACAGCCTTGTATGCCGCCAAGATCTGAGAGGCACAATGACATCAGCACTAACAGACAGGAGAAGCCGCAACATCATCAGTAATGGCAGGTGACGGGGTGACGTGTGGCAAGGTGGACAGGATAACGAAAGCACAGCAGCGGGTGACAGAGGAAAACAGGTGGATTGATGAAGACCAGTCGATGCAGTCAAAAAGGAAGTGAGAGAAGAAGGGAGGAAAAAGAGGAAAACATGAGGGGAAAGGTGATGATGGGAAGGAGGGAAAGAATTAGAGGAGTGAGGTGAAGTCAGGGATGGAGTCAAAGAAGAAGCACGTTTACCTTCACACTGTCCTCGTCCTGTCCCAGGTAGAGGCTTCTTTCAGGCAGCGTGAGCCCCTCCTGATCAATCTGCACACATGAACACACACAGACACACACACACACACACACAGAATGTGATGTGATCACATATGTTGTGCTTGATGCAGACTTTCGAAGGTTAGTTAATATTGTAATAATCAGCAATAAGGCCTACAATTACAAGCCATTAAACATGTGCTAAATATATGAATTAGTCAATACATTTAATTAATGAATCATATCCACACTTTGAGTCATTTTGTGTGTCGGACTGATGTTCATCTTTTATTTAATCTCAGATATTAATGTTAACTCAACTTTAACATTGCTGTTCAGTGAATTGACGATATTGGATGATAGTGGTCTGTCAGTCAGATCTATAAAACTAAAAATAAACTTCTTTTAAGATAAAATATTCTAAACTCAGGGTTCACTTAGTAGCTTTTTCTGGAGCTTTCAACCACATCTCACAGGCTTTTTCAGCAAAGGGAAATGGCTCAGGTGTCATAACCATAGACTGTATATAAAGATGGATGTAGCGAGGTGTAATGTCACCCATTGGTTTGCACTGGAGCTGGTTTGAAGCCCAGAATCGCAGCTTATGAAACACGGCCCGCTACCTGGGAACACCAAGTGGTGCACATGAGCTAACGTTGGCTACTGTAGCTAAAGTGTGCTCACACAGCAGATATCATAATTAAGTAACATTAAACTTAGGGAAATATTGTGACAATAGTCCAACTCAGTGCGAGTCCCAGAGCCGAGGAGAGCAGCAGGTGAGCCAATTATCCATGTCCAGCAGACATCAAAGCCACTATAAGTCTTCAAATCTTATTAACAGAGCAATAATTTCCAAAATGACCATCAGCACACTTATTTAAGGTCCCGAATTTAGCAATTGAGACCCTAATGACTCGTTGAAAAAAATGATTGAATTAGGATAAGGTTCAGTCCCTTTAATTTAATCAAGAGGCCCCTGTGGAAGAGGCCCCTCTCCCTCTGTGGATATAAAGGGCTCATTCTAAGGTAACAAAAACACAACAGTTGTTATTTTCAGGTGATTATACACTAATTAAAACATACTTGTGAATATTTTATTCTATTTCTGCCAATAGATCCTCGTAAATCTTACACACTGGTCCTTAAAAGAATATCATGAGTCTGTGACAGCTCTGTAACTGAAAATCCACCCAACAACATTTCTAGGAAAACACACACATACTAACTCAAATACACTCATGGCTTTATAAACACACGTCATGTTCTCACACTCTCACCCTGATGGTGTTCCTGGAGGAGTTTTTGTCGTCCACATTGATAGAGAGGGAGAAGAACACGGCAGCGTTGTACACCCCCTGGGTCCTGTACAGCATGTCGTTGAAGTCCGGCGGTCTCTGTGGAATGACCTCACCCCTCCCAGCAGCACTGGGAGGAGCCAGGTCCCACCACCCACAGCTTTCTATCACCTCCCTCATGGGGTCAGAGCCCAGCTTGTCGATCTCTTGGATATTGACGCACGATCGGTAGAACTTCTTGACCTTGTGCTCTGCTGAGTTGGGCCCGCGCCTCTGTATCGGCTCCAGCAGGAGGCGACGTAGTTTCTCCTCATTGTGCTCCCCTATGGCAGTGATGATGCCATAGCTGAGCTTGTCCTCTGGGATGCCATTGCGGCGCAGCCAGCCACCACAGGCGAAGGAGTAGAAGTCCTGGCAGGGCGGGATGGTTGGGTCAATATTGTCCTTAATGAAGTGTGACGCCCGCAGCAGGGAGCGTTTGTGTTGGCAGTCCTGGCTGCACAGTGGGTCCTGCTGGGCGTCCAGGGAAATGTATTCAAGTGCCAGCATGCCGCATAAGATGACGCACAGGCCCGCTGAGAAGACCAGAGCTGAGAGGAGGCAGATCTCCCTCCGGCTCCATTGGGGAAGCCCGCCACTGTTGCTGGTGCTGCTTAAATCTGTCTCGTTTTGATTGGTGATAGTCATCTCTCAGGGGGATGACGTCCCCAGGTGACTCACAGCTTTGGATGAATCAATAGAGACAAAAGCAAAGAGTTGAATGTCAGCTGGGCATTGAGAGGTGTAGCCGTAACTTAGTGTGTGTCAGTCCATAATTGATATAAAAATTGTAATTATTATAGAAAAACAAGGGAGGATTTATGTCTTCTGTGTCACCACACACATATCAATGATCCTCCATGGAGATTTTGAAGGGATGACAAGGTACACCACAAACAGATGCCAAAATTTAAATTACATTTGCAAGTGTTTCCATTTAAACTTTACCGAATATCTGAGGGTGTTACTAATACTGCTGCATACACACTCACACACACACATTGCACATGCATGGACACTTAAAATGCACCAACAACACACCCCTGGTGATGCATGGCGCCTTGTCAGTTGTCAAACATTTGCCATACATCTTTCGAGCAACAGACAATCACTTATTCACTTATTGCAGTGGTTCTCAAAGTGTGGTCAAGGGACCTCCGGGTGGAACCAGAGGCACAAATTGTCCTAATAGTCCTTAAATCCAAATGAACCACAGCTTCTTTAAACAAACAGCACACTTGGAAGGCTGGATAGACTGTTCTCTTGCATCTTGAGGGCTACAGATTTGGACACATGGCTAAAAGGTCCTATATAGTGACAGGAAATACTTTTGTATGTAGCCTATGAAATGCACCACATCAGCAGTATCAAAAGACCCCTTTGAGGAGCACACTTCATTCTTATTTTCAGTTTTTTACAAAACAGAAGAGAAAGAACTGTCTTATACTCTCTTACTATCAGACACACACTCTCTCTCTCTTTCTCTCTGACTCTGACTCTCAGACATCCTCTTTGGAGACAAATATATGCCAAACTACATTCAAATATCTAATTTTTTTTGCCTCTTCATGCCTACATGGGCGAACCGTTCCCGTCTTGGACATTAGACTGTGAGTATATCAACTCTACTGTATTAGAACTGTTTTACCTTTATTCTGAATGTTTATGTTTTATTCAAATAAAAGCTACTTTATGGTTTGTGTTATATGTTGAATGAAACATTACGGTATATATTTGTGAAAGGTCTTGAGTCATGTTTTATGAGCTGTGTCAGTTTCCCAATAAGCAAAGAAGAGTTCAATTGCTATAATTTTGAACAGAATTAAACTGATGAATGGTATGGAGGGCAGCGATGTCATAGCTACCACAGAGATGACACAAAAACTCTCATGTGTGTAAAAACGCAAAGAGTGCAAGACAGGAAAGGCAACCTTAAGGTGTGAGTTCAAATAGCAAGTAGTCCTACATTCATACATTTTTAATTAAATTCATTTTTCGATGGATGATTCTCATGATGAATTCAAATGATGTAAGATAAATTTTCACCTGGCAGACGAGCGCAAGAGCAGAAAAGAACAGTGAAACCATATCATATGATGAAACATACATCCAACTAACATAAACTTACATAGAGATGCACAATCCTCTCTTGAAAAAGTACGTCAATCTATGTAATTTCCAGCCAGACAAACTAGCTCAGTTTCCAACCATACATCTTTTATTCCTCTTCTTTCAGCCTTTACAACCAGGTCTTATCACTGGCTTTCAAAATTTCCACACATGTCCATATGGACACTGCCAAGAAACAACTAATAGACCATGTGTATAAAAATGAATGGACAGCTCTCATATAAATGTCTGCTGTGTTAGAGTAGCCTCTTTTACTGATGGGAATTGATTGTAAGACATGCCATCATTACAAAAAAAACCAGATTATAAAAAAGCGAATTACAATGAGCACCCCCGCCATAACCTGATGGCTGGTGGAAGTCCAGCTTGCCTCTCCAGTGAGCTCATTAGAGGCATAGAAAGCACCAGAGTGAAACTTGTGTAAAAAGACCTTACCTGTGGTGAGTAAATCAATATCTATATGTGTAGGCAGATGAGATCTGCTCTACTGAAGGTCCGAGTGGATTATGCGGTCCCCACCGGAGATCAGCACACACCAGGATCTGCACAGCTTTCTGCTGCTGCAGTTCACAGCCTCCGTTGTATGAAGGAGAGAGAAGAAAGAGGGGAGGGAGGAGGAGAGGAGAGGGAAAGAGAGAAAGGAGGGGGTCCATTATTAACAAGGTTGCGCACACACAGTCATACAAGTTGATCAGATGATTATTCTCATGTCCACTAGTTGTGCTATAAATCTTTTCTCTTTTGTTTTATATTTGCATTATGTTGGGAGTGATTATGGCCATATGTATATATTTCATACTATTTTCACTATTTTCAGGTGCCTATTTCCACTCAACATGCCTCACAGTGAAAAAAAAATCTCACTGTATCTCATATTCACCCTGTCAAAGGAGCAGATTTGTATTGAATTTATACAATCCCACCAGCTCACAGAGAGAGAACATCACTGTCAACTCATTCCCAAAGAGTGAGTCTATTCAATTGATTGATATTATCGGGCTGCAACACTATGGCACTACCACATCAGGAAGTCTATTTAAATAAATATTCTAGTCTAAACAACCTCTAAACATGAGCCATGGAAACTTTCATCTCCATGTAGCCTGGTCATTTCGTTACCCTGATTGTTCACTGAGAGGAAAAGCTCATAAGGGGAAGAGCGTTTGGAGAGTGTTTTGGAGACTGTAACCACAAATATAACAACAAATTATTATTTGTTTGCTCTCACAAAGTCAAGTTTTTTTAACCTTTCGTTTGTTTACTTATTAACAAAATAGAAAACTGCTCCAATTCTGAGCCTCAGCCAAGAACTGAGCCTCATCTAAATATCTGTGTGCATGTCCATGTATGTGTGTGTGTGTGTGTCAGTATATCGAGCCAGACGTCTGAGATGTCTCTGTGACTGATAAAAGCTGAAATGAACCATAATGAAGATGGACAAGAACATGGCTCTCATTCCCTTCCCCTCCTCCTCGGCTTTCTTCTTCCTATCATCTTTTTTCTTGTGTGAATCCTTTTCTTCTTCCTCCTCTCCATTTTTTCTTGCTCTAATTTGAATCTAGGCCCCAGCTTGTGTAGTGACAACATAGGTCAATTCTATTTCCCAGTTAGGAGGAAACCAGATTTCTGGCAGATGTTGGTGTCTTTGATTTATTTATTCAGGTGTCTCACACTTCATCATGCAGAGGACATTAACTAAATCCTTAACTGAGGGGTTGACGTGTAGCTAACTTCTGCTAAAATAGCAAAAATGAGAAAACTTGTTCTGTATTGATCCCCTTGAGGATCTGTGGAAATCCTTGAACCGCAGTTTAAGAACTACTGCCATAAACAACCTCTTTGCAACCTCCTACTGCAAAACAAGAACCTCAAATAACACACTGGCACGTCTCCCACGAGTCACAGCTGCATTGTTCGATAATTGTTTAATTCACTCATTTTTCTAAGAGACTCCTCTGAACATTTTTGAACACCATGGACCACTGTGCAAATGCTCACACAAACATAGCTACGCACACAGCTGTGCAGTCTTTTCTGCACACACATACACACACACACACACACACAGGCAATTAAACGTTCACAATAATGAGGGACTGATAAAAAGTGCAACAAACTGCTACAAAATAATGTCTCTCTGTGGAGTCTTGAAGTACCTTCTGTCATGCTCGTGGACCGAGGCCTATATAAAACTAATAATAAGAGTTCCAGTCCTTCAAACAGCTGGGGAGGGAGGGAGACATGGAGAGAGGGAGAGATATGGGTGGAAAAAAAGAGATGGATGTAAAGAGCTCAATGGCTACAGAGAGAGATGATGGAAAGAAGGAGAGATGAGGGGGTTAGAGTGTGGAGGAGGAAGAGGCACACAATGCAACTGTAAGGTGTTTGTCAGTAAATCAGCAGCACATTAACTTTGAGATGTTGCTGTAATTACTATAAACAAATGATGGTAGCTAGAAGCTACTGCAGTGGTCTAATGTGTTTACTAGCTATCATATAAATCTATCATAATTCATGTAATGATATTTTTAATCTTTTAAAAAGCAACACATGTTTAAGTGAAGTAAAAAATGTAAAAAATAAAAAAGACTGTGGCAATAAATAAAAGGATGGCGCTTTATGGATGAAAAGCTTAGAGCGACAAACAGGAGGTGGAGAAAGAACAAAACAACAGGAATGATATTTCATTTAATAATTTTGAGGAAAGCAACACCCTGACAAAAAAATATCAACTCAAGGTCGACTTCAGTGTCAAGCTGGTAAAACAACACCCTATATGAAACAAGGCCAGGGGTGATTTTGGGACAAAATGTACTTTCTTCCTGGATTATGTTCCCTGCAACATTTTTTCTAGTCTAGGAAGGTACTGCACAGAGTTCAGGTGGCAGTCAGGATAAATGGTGGGCATAAAAGTGTAGGACTGTTTTTTTTAACGGTACAATGAGAACTATTTAATGCAGTATCAAGTGCTCTAGATCAGCAGTAATTAAGAAAACATTGTAAGAAACATGCTGATCATGATTGGCCAGCTCAGTTTACTGGAACAAATTTAAAAACTGTTGGAAACTTCTCACTTAAATACTGGCCAACCAAAGAACTCATAGCGAACCCTCTGATGCATATGGTACTTTCAGACTTACACAATAGCCTTTTTCCATGTCAAAAAACAATCCCCCGCTCTCTTATCTGTTTAATCTACACCTCCTCCAATCTCCTTTTTCATGTTCTTCCTCCACCTTTCCTCATGCAATCTCTCCTTCTTTCTCCCTTTATAACAAATCATTCTGTCCATCTCTCATTCCATCCATTTAACAACTCTTTACCCATCCTCCATTTCTGATCCAGTCTCCCCCTCTGCCTCTCTCCTTCTCTCTCACCCCTCTCCTCCCTCCTCAGGCCTGACTGAGTGGTGAGTGGAGTCAGTTCAGGGCTTTAACCTCCTCACACCCTCCTCCCTCACTCTACTCAATCCATCTCTTCTGAAAAATATAAATACCAGTTTCCTATTACATCAGTCTGATGAAGCCAGCAGCTGAGGCAAGATTACATTACTGCTGAGAACAATACTTGTGTGTGTCTGTGTGTGTGTGTGTGTGTGTGTGTTAGACCCCCCTAATGGATCTTCTCCCCGTCTCTGCTTGGACACAGTGTTCCCTGTCCTCCCCAGAACAAGCGCATGTACACATTCCTATCTGATTTACCATAGAACAAAGTGAGAAAGCAACAGGAAAAGCTATAAATCTGAGTAGCATACAGCAGCTCCCAAAGGGTGGATAGCGATACTAGATACCTTGAAGAATCCTTGGAATAACAGTGAAAAGTTTCTTTATCTCTGGTCCAATTCCCACATTGGTTTGTAGGATTGGCCAGTTCTCTAGACTTCTTAGCTTGCACACATAGCTCTACTCACACTGCTTCACACATGGACTCTTTAACATAGACAATTTTCTCCACAGTGTCTCAGCTTCTCCTCGCGAATGACTGATCATTGAAAACACCTATGCTGCTGTGGACACAGATGTGGTCACTTGCCCTTTGCCCACAGCTTCCTCAATCTCCGACACAGGTATGGATTGTGTCTCTCAGCAGCCTTAACTGAGAGATATCTCTCAAGAATTTTTATTATCTTAATGAATTTTATCATTTTAAGCCAGGTGATGTATATTCTAGTATAGACTAAAGCTGTATTTACATCAAAGTCATTGTGGCACCTTCCTACAGGGTTTTTGCGGGGTGTGTGTTTATTTGTGCTTTAGAACATAACCACTGTGAAACAATCAGAAAATAATGTTTTATTTCTCTCATTCACCAGCTTTATCACTACCGTCGCTCTCCCTTCTCATTCACTTTCTAGCTCACTCGACCACTGCTTTTCAAAATGACTTTACTTTTAATGTTATCAAATGAAGAGAATGATGTCCTCTCCTTGTCCGAGTAACATCTTTGTAACATCCAACACTTTTTCAGCTGGTAAGGTGATAGGTAAGGAAAGTGTGTGTGTGAGTCCAAGTCAGCGTCTGTGTCTATGTGTGTTTGTCTGTGTGTCCCAGACCACATAAGGGCTCTGCAAAATCAAATTGAGCCAATAAGGGCTATTGGCACTGGTGAGCAGGAAAAACAAGATTGATTGTGTTTGCCCGTATTGGCCAAAGGAAACTTCCTGATTGAATCAAGATTGAATAGAATTCCCCCCCAAGTAACAACTAAATAGGCATATGGCATGGCCTAACAGTGGTTTCAGAAAAAACAAAGATATCTGGATCCCACGTCTGCCAAAAAAATCAACCTTGTTATCGCAGAGTAATTATAACAAAACCATTTGTCAGTTTTGCTTCTTTGTTGATAATAATCATGAGGATTTTAATTGAAGTGGGGTATGTTATCGTAGATTTTGAAAAGGTGGCTTCCTGTCCTGTTCCACAAAGAGGGTGTGGTACTGGTGATGGTGACTGTTTTTTTTGGGGGGGGGGGGGGGGGGGGGGCTTGGGAATGCTTTCTAAAAACCCAAACAAAAGGGCCTGTCTATGAAACAGAGAGTGTCTGAGGAATACTTCAGGGGAAATACAGCTGTCTACTTTATTACTATACAGACATCAATGGCTTTATTCAAATACTTGCGGAGTTCATGCTTCCAGCTTTCTGAACCTACTCTCTCTTTCTGTGGAAGGCTGTGATGTCAGCGCCACTGAGTGGCAAAACATCCGGCGACATGGCTGCCTTTAGTAGGGGACACAGCGAAACCAGAGTTAAACAGACGATTATAACTTAAAGGCAGTTGAACTCAATAGCTATCCTTACAACTTACCAAAGAACCAGTGGTCCATGGACATTGACATGTGGCCAGAAATCTGTTTTTCTGACATTTATATGTACCTGATTTAGATGCCAGGGAAATACACAAAGCCTGAAGGCATACAAAAGCCTTAATAATAAGCCAATAGCATACAACAGTATCCTTTTTTCTTTTCAGTCTGTAAAAGCACAGCTACGATTTCTTGTTGAATCTATTTGTACAGTCAATCACATAACAGCTCTTTCCCATTTTAGATGTATTTTTGTGTGTGTGTGTTTTTGCAGCATTCAAGCTGAATGCTAACACTGCAGTCTTTTTGCCACTCAGTGGGGATGACTGCAGTGACTCCACCTACTGTGATGTCACATGCATAGTATCTATTGGACTCCAGTAAAACAAAATAACAAAACAACTAGAGTGGAGTCATGTCAAGCTGAAATAGCACTTTAAAGTGATGAAAGACCAAAGGATTGGCTTATCATTTTAATATACAAATGTGATGTGAGATCATTACATTTTCTCTGTGACACTCTGCATGTGCCTTTGGACAGACACGTTCTTTTGCTATTGTTGAAAGGCCCCACTGGCCTTCTCTATTCTGGTTCATGCCCAAGAAGGTAATACTCTGGGTCTTCGTATAGAGAAGCAGAATACATCAAGGGGTCAAGAGCCACATATGGTTTGGGGCTCTCTGGGTTCCTATGTCTTAAGAATGTACAACTCCATATATGTGACATGCATGAAGTCAATGCGTGACCAGATCATGTAACATCTCATGGCCTTATGCCCATTGGTTGAAAGTGTCAATATACATTGACCAATCACAGATCTTTCTGTGTTCTTTCAGACAATTTCCACGAAAGCACAAAACTATTTGTGACACCTTCAGTTGTCACAAAGGCGAGTGATAGATTGACACATCTTTAGAAATGCGTTGTACATTTGATTACAGAGTAAAAAAACTTTTCAAACTATAACTCTTTCAAGGGAAAAGACGTCCCATTGACAAGTGAAAGGCAGAGAGAAGCCAAAATGAAATCAAATGAAACCGCTCTCTATGAAGACAGTTCTTTTTTACTCAAAGAGGCAACTGGCACTGATTTTAACCGGGCCTAGGTGTTCCCAGTTGGTACTGATGATCCACCTGTGGACCAAAACAGTCAGGTGAATCACAAGAGCACTGCTCACCAGCAAACAGCAGGGGTCGCCACACTGGCATACGTGCACGCATCTACAGTTTGCTTATTTACCTCGCAAAGACCAGTTGCAGTAAAATCAGAGGTGGAATTATTCCACATATATCACAGCCTTTCCTGTCAGCTGTCTTAGAAACAGTTCCCGGAAGAGAAACCCAAACCCTCTCACCATCACAAGGTTTCACCTCCCTTACCCTGCCCAGCAACCGGACAACTCTGCCTGTATATGTGAAGCAGTTTGAGGATGAGAGGTTAAGAGTTAGTTTAGGCATTATAGTGAAATCTAATTGTTTTCTCATAATTTTAGCATAAAACCTACATGCATGATGCAGAATGAGTTTGCAGTACTCTCGTATAATGTCATATTTTGGGGTCTGCACAGTAGCCAGACTGCTCTGTCTGTCTAATGGGAACCCCACTGAACCCATTAAAGTAGTCAGGAGCAGGAAGTAGTAAAGAGGGCAGGTAACAACCACCATGGAGGGAAACAGGGCCAGGAATATTGATTTCTCAATACTTGGACACCTGGAGAAATGTGAGGAGAGAGAAAAGAAAGAGAAAGAGAAGGGAGTGTTATGGAGGTAGTGCAAGCTTTGACCAGAACAGAGTAAGGGTTGGAGGAAAAAGTAGGGAGTCGCTGCCATAGAAACTGTTTGTGTTGGTATTTTGTGGACGTGCACAGCAGAGTGTGACATGAGAGACAGAATTATAGGTTGGCAGATACTGTATCTGTGACATTTAGACATGCTAGCCCTGCCATAATATCCCCTTCTGAACTAATGCCATATTAAGACCAAAGGTTGGCTTTGGTCCAGCATTAACTCACCAATCAACGATGGTTTGTGGCCCAAAAGGTAATGTAGATGTTGTTTCTGATGTGACACACCAGAGTCCGAGTGACAGTAATAGTAAATTCTTTTCAATTCTAACCTAGAAAATGTATTCAGTAAACAACCTTTGATGATAGCTTTGTGGTCGCCCAATTTTCACCACAGCGACTAGATATTTTTAACAGCCAACATAATTTATTGTATATTAAATGCCTACAAGCTAATATGCAGTATGTGCCATAATTGCCAAGACACACAATATAACAAACAATGGTAGATAATCTCTATAAGTAGGTTATTACGTGAGCAACAGGACAAAACATTCATAGGACATTCTAAGACTCAAGACTGGCCCTACAAAAGGTAGCCCTGCTGACCCAAATTTGTTTTTTAACTGGTCAACAATCAATCAACTGACTTGATTGAATGAATTGAATTGAATTTATCTTAAATCAATAATAAAAACACCTCAAACCAGTAAATCGTCCAAGTGATGTATGCATCATGGGTGGATTCATACACACTCGTGTTAGTGAGACACCAGCAGTTATTTGTTTCTATTTGGAGTTGGGGGGCTGCGTCAGTGAGAAGCACCAGACAGGTGCACTGCTGTGGAGGAGTTATTACTACTGGAGCTGGGTGTGTCACATGACAACCTATTATGAGATCCTGGTAAATAAATGCCTGCATACATATAGCTTCTTCAGACCAAGGGAAAATCTGGATCTGTGGATCGATAGAGACCTCTCTCTATCGATCCACAGATCCGAGTCGTGCTCAGGCCAGAGCTTGTTTATTTCTTTATACAACTGCATACATTTCTCAGTTACGTTATCTCTAAGTTCTCTGATTAAAGTGCATGTTAAATTAAGACATTTCACAAATTAAATAACAAACGGTGTAACCAAACTGACTATAAATAATATAAAACATTCTGCCTAAAGGAAAATAAGTGCACATGAATTCAAAATAAATTAACAGGGAAATGTGAAACTAGTTAGAATATGGTATCCCTCTCATCACCATTTACTTACTGCTGTCTTGCTAATACTCTTAACAATAGTTGTAATACATTTTCTTATGTTAGACTAATATCAGTTACTTACCCGTACAAAACTACTGTGTAAAACTCAAGTTCATGGAAAGAACTACTTAGCATGACAATGCTCATCGGGACAATTAGCTACAAGACGAAGCTTGCTACATTTAACACACAAAATCATGTTAATCATGATCATGACTTCAACACGTGTATTCACATTAGATTCTGAACCAAGCTAAAGACAGAGAAACAAGTTTTGCAGTACCTGTGGATTAATAGAGAGAGGACCAAAGTTAGAGTCTTGCTCAGTCTTGGCCTTGGCTTGTTTATTTCTGAGCTGCGCATGAGCTGATCTTGTAGCTACAGTCTCCCTAGTGGATCTCAAACACCCATAAACATTAAAGCCCTACACTCAGCTCTGATGGACCATCCTGACCACCATTTCATCTGCTTTCTCATCCATGGTTCACTAGCAGTTTCCACAAGTCCTCGCACTCACCCCTTTTCCCCCCTTTTTCTCCCTACCCTTGACCCCCCTTCATCCCACCCCTTTAATCTCACACAAAGTAAGACTGACCAGCTCGGCCCCTCTCACCCCATATTTCTCTTCCACCTGAATTCATATCTGAGTCTTTTCAAACCCATGCTAAGCATTCAGACAAGGAATCTCAGACCACACCATCAAAATTCTCAGCCAATGGTAATCTCAAGCGTTACACCCGCTTCTGCGGACAGGTTCAGTACGTTAACAGCGGAGCTCCGGTCTGCTGCTACAGTAAGGTTCAGTAATTGTGTTGGTGGAGCTCCGGTTAAACCGTGACTTAATGTTTTAAAAAAAACGTTTTACTAACTGATAACTGCAGGACCAGACAGTTGGAGAGATACAGCACGAACCGCGAAGAGGATTTGTGCTGTTTTTGTGGCTGCCAGCAGCTTTTCCTTCCTCGACACAAATACCGTAGAGAGATTTCCCCCAGAGAAAATAAATCAAGTTACACACAGACAGGTTTTTTTAAAAACGACCTCTGGCTTGTTTAAATGTCATTGCACTGTTCATCTTCCTCTCAGCTCTGTGTTTCCTGAAGCTGTGAATGATGTGTCTCTCTAGATCAGCATATATTTGAAAGACAGTTTGAGGCTGGGGGAGGCGGGTGTTAACACTCTACCATTTATGTGAATTTCATGACGTAGAGAACTCCCAAACAGTCCACTCTATGTCACCATTGGCCTTTTCAGGGCTGATTTTAAACAGCAGATGACAGGTTGAGTCATTTTCAACCCATGAAATGCCGATTTTTATAACCTTGGTGTCAATGTCAGTATTAACACCAGCATTCATGTGTTTCATTTCAGTGCAGCAGCTCAAAGAACATGTTGAAGTGTGCAGTACCATCTCATCATCGTCTTGTCTTAGTCATGGAAAAAAAGGTTGTTGACAAAAGTAATTAGTCATAATTTTTGTTTACAAAATTAACATTACCTCATACTGGACCCTCCTTCATCCCTCTCCTCGACTCCAATCATCCCATCATACATGATCCCCATCAACCCTTCCTGAAACCTATCGCCAAACAATATAAAAATATTTTTATACTGTACAAATGGCGTGGTATTTGTTAGTGAATTGCCACATCAAAGTACTCTAAAACCCCAGGCCTATCACTAGGATAATAGCTAGCAGCCTAATATTCAGACAAAATCTTTTAGAGAACACTAAGCTACGCTTTCTGTACTCCAACACAACAAACTCCTCTTGGCACTACTCTCTCCAACTCTGTCATGGCTGAATACTTAGCTGATGTTGACAACAACTCAACTCTCACAAGATTTCAGAACAAGACTTCTCCTTGAGCGAGACTTGGTTAGACACAAACAGACTGGATCAATGTTGTCAGACCCTTATAACAACAATCTGAGCCTGTCAGTGGCAAAGACAAGCACTTTTAGTGGACATACATTGACGGTGCCCCAAAGAATTACACTGCAGCCTGTGTCATGGCTGCTGGCTGCAGCGCTCTCACTCAATACTGGACCAGTTTCAAAAATTGGTGTCCCCATTAGTCACTTAGACACAAAGATGGGAAAATAGGGTCCAGGTTGAAAAATTACCAAGTCCCTTTACATATGCAGGAGGTTCTGCTTTGCGTCTCATAGCCTGAACACAATTCAGGTCAGTTTTTCACTTACATTGGATAAAATTATTTATTCATGACCCTGGTTCACCCTTTCTCTTGCACAGCAGTATAGGTAGGCCTATTTTAACTTACATAAGATGCCCAAGGGTCGATCTGCTTTAGTGTATTTTTAATAAGACGTATTGCTAAATAGAATTTTGTCACGATAACCTGAACTTGGGATTTCATGCTTAAATCACACCATTTTGGCATTTATTTTTCATTTTCATCAAATTTTAACTCATTTGAGTGTGTTCAACTCTGTTTATATGTATTGTATTTCAACAAGGTGAGTGATGCTGCTGTAAATTGGCTTGTTATGACCTGCCTCAAGTGGCCACAACAAAGAGGGAAACACACTGTGCCAATGTTTGACAAAAGATAATTTATTAAATCAAATTAAACCAAAATTAAGTATAATTAGTTGTGTAGTGTGCATGAGTGGAAGATGTGTGTGGGGGTGTTGTGCAGTGCATAAAAGCAAAAACAAAAAACCAAACCAACATGACCAAATCATAAAAGGTGTCTGTGGGGAAGGGGGGAGAGATGGAACAGCAGCCAAGTGCTAGATAATCAGCCAGAGACTGAGCTGTGCAACCCAGAATTAAATAACCTGAGAACACCCTCAGGTGTTTCCAGTTGTGCTAACAATCACTTGCAAACCAAAGCAGGCAATCAGATAACTTGCACAGAAAACAGCACACAACAGATGACACCGCAGGGGTCATCACAGTATTAAAGCTAATGAAGAAGAATTCTGTTTACTTGTCTGTACAGGTTGGCAGACCTTCATCAGTGTGACACTGTGACAAAACAAATCTCAACATAACACCACAATGGTAAATGAACTGCACTTATATAGTGCCTTTCCACTCATAGCGCTCCACACTGCGTGCCAACATTCACCCATTCATACACTGATGGCAGGGGCTACAATGCAAGGTGCCAACCTGCTCATCAGGAGGACGCATTCACACACACTCACACACTGGGAGCAATTTGGGGTTCAGTATCTTGCCCAAGGACACTTCAACATGTGGACTGGAGGAGCTGGGAATCAAACCGCTGATCTTCTGATTAGTGGACAACAGGCTCTACCTCCTGAGGGGTGGCTGATATAAGAGAAACTGAGCTCTGCATTGCCATTCCTTCCTGGAGCAGCTTGGGTGCAGTGCATTAAATATTGAGCAGCAGCAGGTAGGGAAGATGGAGCACTGGCACTGCTCTGTTCCTAGAAAATGTCTCCTCTCTGCTCACCAGGTTCCGGGCCTGTCACACACAAAGAAAATCAATGGTAACCAAGGCTGGGCGGAAACAAAGGAGACACATGCACCTGTACCCCCTCATCAATGGAGTGGATCAACACCACCATTGATCATGACTGTAACACGTGGATGTCACACACACATGCAAATGAACTCTGAAAAACACATATACACATTTTCTCATATGAATAGAGATGTAATATTGGGGTATGCAAATACACACAACACAAACTCACCACACACACACACAAAGTGAGCAATACTCTTACATAAACTTGGGGCACGCTGAGGGCAGTGGGTTAGTGTGGACACACCTGCAAAGAACAAAACAAGAAGTTCAACTACCAATGGAGTACATGGAGTACCATGGAGTTATTTACAATGATAATAATGAAGGTATCAGAAGGTATTTGACAATGATATACTGGTCTTTAAAAATGCTGAAGTGCACCTTTAATAAATCAGAGAAATAAATCCATCAGATTTTGCATATGTTGCCAGAAATGTGTTGCAACAGCACTTCCTCAGTGCCTCAGCTGCCCTGAAACCTCGTCTGCCTTGTTGTTTCCTGTTCCTCCTCTGGTTTGTAAACTTCCTTTTTCTCTTTCTCTCTATAAAAATTGAGGAATGTGAATCACCCAACACCCACACTTTTTGTTTTTCTTAATGTCCAGTCGTCCAGTTACAGTAAAAAAAAATAGAGATGGTATTGGTATTTATGACAGTTTATGCTCTGTAAAGCACATTAGGAAGGCCAATTATTAGGCATTTTAAAGGTAGAGTCAGTCATTCTGGAGAAAAATTGTTGATATTTGAACTAAACACCAAAACAAATAGAATCCTCCCTTTGTGCTCCTTCAGAAGCTCAGCCCCCCAAATTCATGGATGCGGATTGCCAAGGCAATGACCCAACCAAAAGAGAAATATGGCGGAATCCAGAGCGATGCATCAGCTATAGAGTCACTTCTGCTCCTCTAACACATTATCACGAGCAGAAAAAAGTTCGTCTCATGTGAGCACAACAGTCCATTCACACTCTCTGCTTCTCTGCAGCCTCCTCACTTCTCAGTCGACCTGTATTCAATGCAGAAATGTACTGAGCCAAAATAGTTTGCATGTCACCTCAATGGGAAGACAGTGTTTGTATTTATTGATTCATTGATACGGTTGATAAGTTCAAAGCACATATACAATGGGATATTTGTGTGATTTAAGCAGCTGTCTGCTCAGATTACACTTCACTAAACGTGACAGAAATAGACTCAGAGCGAAAAAAAACGTCGGGTGTCCCCATGAGACTCTCATATTCAGTGTGGATTGATACATTTAATAAAATAGAAGTGTATCTGTACCGTGAGAAAACACTTTCTGTGTGAAGTGGCCACGGCCTCTCTCTTCCACCATTCAACGGGTGCTGGAGACGGGAAACTGTCATGTCCTCACACAGACTGCTGCTCTGATGACTTCTCCTGTGCATGAACGCCCCCCCTGCTGCTGATTGGCTGGAGTAGTGTTATATGGGCCGCTCCAGACCACTGTGTTTACATGCCCTTTTACAGAGCCAGTGCTGTGTATGAACACCAGATTTTTTTTTCAATGCACACACAGAACAGACAGCTAGCGGACTGTAAGGAGATAAAAGTGTAGTGGATTAGAATCACTGACTCTACCTTTAAAATAAATTTAACACACATTTGAGTGAAATCTACTTTTTTAGCCTGTCAGGAAGGACAGTGTTGTTGGTTCTGCAGAGCAACAAACTACTTTACATCCAGTCCTTCTTACACTGGTAACTTGGTATGATAATGCACAGACTGGGTATAAAGCCCCACTGTTCTACACAGATGAATAGTCATGATTCATAGTGAAGCATGAAGTGAGTCTTATTCTGGACGGACGTTTGCATGGTTTTATCTGCATTTTCAGTATCTCTGTCTCACTGAAACTCATGATTAACTTGTAGATGATTTTTTCTTTGATCTGTAGATGTTTTTTTAGTTTGAGTAATTTCTGAATCAGGAAGAAACACGGTTGTGTGTCCTTTTACAGATAGAGCTATGGCATCAAAGTCTTAAAGAATGAAGTGAATACCATTATGGTACCATTATGCTTTGGTTTAGCACAGTTTTCCCTGAAATGTTTAGATTCATGCCAGCAGCATTACTGTAACTCATAATGCAAACATACTGTATAACCCTGGATTGTACAAATTCTTCTGGTTTTGTCTCCATCTTTTTGTGGTATAAAGTGCTCACAGCTTTAGTGTCTTTGCTTACACCAGCAAGAAATCACCTGTCAGTCTGCCAAACACTGGGAAGTACTTGTTGGATTTTGGGTTCTGATGAATTTTGAGTGTCTGCAGATGGTGCTGTTCTCTTTAACTTGCATGCTAACTGCACATTTCCTCTTCCATTTATTCCAAATAATCTCAAAATGTTAATTTTTGTGCATCACAGGATTGTTTCCAGGAGAGTTTTACTGTACCTGATGCTCAACAACAGCAAAACCCTTTTATGCACCAACTACAGTTGAATCACAATTATCTTGTGTCTATCAGTGTTAAGAAAGTAAATGGATCTTTATTTGTAGGAAATGTGACAGCTTATGAGTTGGAAATACAGAGAACAAAATGTTAATATTTAATCACCATCATATACTGCTATGTTTGAGTGTACATCAAAACCTGAGCATCTTCATGGCATAAATTTAGTTTGTGGAAAATTGAGACAGTCCTGGTGAAGTGCATCTATTGCTCTTTTTTTTCTGGTGCTATTACTCGACAGCACTGAAGACAGAAACTTTCAAATACTACATATGCAGACTTCAAGTCAGACTTCTAAATCAAGAGGTCTGGCACGTTTGCTGTGTTAAATCTGAATAATATAAAGTTACTGGTGTAAAACAATACTTTATCACAGGTTTTTTCCCACCTTAGTGCCTCAAATGCACAGGAGCTGTTGATGCTTTTTCACACTTTTAACTTCTCACATCTGACTGTAAAAGAACACAGTGAAATTCCCTGTCATGGTGTTTCAATTGGAAAAAAGCAATGGTATAAAGTACACTGCAGTGTACTGTCTTATCTCAAAACTTAAGCACATCAGGCGCTATGAAGAAGCAGACTTTTTATCTCAGAGAACCACAAATCAGCTCTTAAGTGGATTTTCTGCAAGATAAGAAATAAAACGTGTTCATTTATGGGAAAATTCCTGCAAGCCAAAAGTGAGAGCCACCACTGTAGTGTGTGTGTGTTTTGTTTATTCTACTGCTCATTTGATTACCCCAGCAGTAAACATATGTCCAAATGCCTCCAGTGAGGTGAGCACAACACTGAAGGCGACCGGTATTGACAGCTTGGCGCCGTGCGAGCCACTGAACTGACACCACAGTTAGTTTTTTCCATGTGCTGCTTTAGAGATGAACTCAGCACCTTCAGCTCAGCACCTGGTTATTCCTTTGACCACTACACCTACTTATATGGACATGTGTTCACAGATCATATATGACACTTAAAGGTGCAGTGTGTAGAATTTATTGGCATCTAGCAGAACAGACTTGGCAGAAATGGAATATAATACTCATAAGTGTGTTTTAATTAGTGTATAATCACCTTAAAATAAGAATAGTTGTGTTTTGCTCATTCTTTCTTTACCTTAGAATGAGCCCTTTATATCTACATAGGGAGTGGGTCCTCTTCCATGGAGCCCACTGTGTTGCACCACCATGTTTCTGCAGTAGCCCAAAATGGACAAACCAAACTCTGACTCGCTGCCGACGTAGGTTCACCTACACACTTGGAAGGGGAGGGCTAACCGCTAGATGCCACTAAATCCTACACAATGTTCCCCAGGAAGCAACAACAACATCTACAATCATACAATCATACACAGAGACTTCACAGCCTCCACGAAAGTCTTCTTAAAAGACTTTCGGTCATTTGCAAGTCAAATAAATAATAAATGGGAAGTTCCACTGAAATATACAGCACTTTGTGTGTGTGTGTGTGTGTGTGTGTGTGTGTGACACAAGCAGTTTGAAGTTGTATTTTCTGCTGCTGTTTAGTTATAGCTATATATAGCATCATCATTTCTATGTCTTATTCTACAGCTTTCATCATTATTTTCAACTGCTAAATTATATCTCATCTTATCATATATTCTATATCCTTTTAGTTTTTTATACTATACTATACTTAGATTGTAAACTGTAAACCTACAATCAGCAAGACTGTACTTAATTATGGTCATGCCGATAAAGTAGATAGATAAAGAGAATATAATGAATTCTAACAGGTCTATTTTATGCTTTGCAGTGCTGTTTTACTGCTCAGCGATGACACCTTGCTGCCAGAACTGTTTACTGCAGCTTTCATGTGCTGGAGATGCACTGGAGTCATGAGCACAGAGAGACACAGATGGTACGTAAGAGCCGCTGGTTAGAGAGAACTTGGCAGGTCAACACAAGCCATCCTCAGGCAAGACAATAAAGCCTCCAAACCAGGTTGTTTATGTCACAGCATATGATAAGATTCTTCAGAAGCCTATAACCTGGCAGGTAAGGTGGGAAAGTTTGGCAAGCAAGTTCACTTAAAAACTCTCATCATCCCAGAGTAACTGTTGAGAATTTAAATGACACAGATATTACCACTCCTCTCTCATTTACCTACAAGAAACATGTGCATCAAAACAGACATGAATTGACTTGAATCGTTTTTGCAGTTGAAGGTGCTATGGGAATTTTGTTTTTGATAAATAAAGACTCTGACATATAAGTTTCCTCCAGTAGGTCTCTCTCTTAAGTCAAAGTGCACTTCGCTATTCAGAAAAATCGGTACAATCGGTACAGCAGTCAAAATGTGGGAACCTTTTTCAAGATTACTGCTCGAATTTCAAAACTGGCATCCAAATTCTGTTCATGGAGATTAAAAGAGGCTATTCTTTAAAATTTCACCAAGCCATCTAAAAATGTTACTAGTGGCAGTTCCTGCATGATGCTTATTGCGGAAATATTTGTACACTCATTTTTGAATGAAAAATTGTTTTTTTTTTTTAAATTCTGCTATTATTAAATAGTAGACAGTAGATGTATTGCAGGAAATGAGGGGAGAGGGAGATGAAATGAATGGCAGGAAACAAAAGTTTGTGGCATATTTAAAGGTGTTTAATTTAATCAGTATGTCACACTTCCACAATAATATTGATACATATCAAAAGTTTTAAAAGTTATTTTATAAAACTATGTCGTGGCACATTTTTGTCCTTAAGAACATTTTAAATCTCCTTCATTATTGAAACTGCAGAGAGTTAGCAGCTCTATAGATAGCTTAGGCTGGGTAGATGGATGGAGGGTAAAAGCTGTGATCTCAAATGTATCTGCATAAGTACGGACATGGTTTCAGGTAGTGCACTGCACCAACATCATATATGAGCTTTTTCTTCTTCTTCTGAGGGCAATCTGTCAAAAAGTTGTATTGCAGCCTATTTAAACTCACTGTCATGGTCTTTTAATCAGCCCATTTCACTCTGCACACTGGCCATATGGACCTACAGTACTTGTCCCATTTGCTCATGTCCTGTCAGTGTCAGTTGGGTCACTTTGACACCCACACCCACCTCTCACTCCACACTAATATGTCTCCTGATGGCCTTGCTGGCCTCCGAGATTCCCATAAGACACTATAATCCCCTCCAAGCCTGGCAATTAAGAAAATAAATCGCTCTGGATTAGGAATACGATGAGAAGATTAAAAGATGGACGCACACCTGCTATTATAAACAGTGGGGGATATTATGGCCTGTTGGGTCAAAGGTCATAGGGAGGTGTTAAAGCTTTAACACTGGAAGGAAGGGGAGTGGGAAAAAGTGGTTAGATAATACAGTTAAGATGTAAGAATGTATTTCTGACATTGATTTCATTGTATTTTGTGGTTTTAGGACTGTGTGTGCATGTAAGTTAAGAATCATCAATGACTATTAGCATTAAGTCATCATACACAGTCATTTAAGGGTCACAGCATACTTTTTTCACCTGTAGTGTATTGAATGTAAATTTTACTCACTTAATCTTACTCTGAAGTCTAGTTTTCTTCTTACTTAAGTTTTTTTGCTGTCTGTCAGACAACTTCAACAAATTTAAGAAATGACTGTGACTTATATGCTAACAATTAAAACAATGGAAATGTAACTGATAGATCACCAATAAAAACATCACCAGTTACAGTCAGGGGCACATGACGCAACCTTGAATTTGATGACGTTAGACTTGACAGAATCGAAAAAAACAGACGTGGGAGATGAAAGCTTACATCTGATGTCATGCTAATCAGTGACCTGGTGTCACTTTGAGCTGTGGCCCAACAGCATGTACATCATAAGAATATAATCGCTGAGCTCTTTGGAATCTCCACTCTGTGGAAATTAGTCACTGTCAGTGGAATTATTAACTTTCACCTTTTGACCTGAGTGACAGTGAGTTGACCTGAGACACTTCAAACAACCTGGAGACAAAGAAGTGTTAAAACATGAAATATTGTGCGTCCTATTTTACACTTGATGCATTTTTGAGATTCGTTTGTTCAGATGTGAGGTGTGGTGAATTTGTAAATAGAGATACAAAGAGGCTATTGAGTGAAACAGAGCACAAATACACCCACAAATATTCAGGTAAAATGTGTCCATGTGGGAGTTCTGTTTTGAAACTCAGAAAAGGGTTTGTCCCTTTTCAGAAGAAGCCGATTTTTTTGTCAGAACAAGTTGAGCAAAAATGATTCTGGTGAACGATTGAGATAGTCATCTGACCAACGGTGATGGGGGTTAGAGTTGGAGTTAATCACTGCAAATTTTCCACTGAAAACATCTCCTCTACTTTGCTCACTAATACTTGTTTATACCCGCTCCCTCCTGTTCTGGCATCATGACCTCGGGGATTGCATCATGTACTGTAGTAGCTTCAAAAAAATGTAAGAAATCCGAAGAGGAAACACTTCGAGGCGTTTTTAGATTTAGTTTGTTATTGTTCCGCTCCAGCTCTGAACTTTTCACATTCCTGCAAAAATATACACATTCAGTGACATGTGGGTGTGTGAGCATACAGTGTTGTTTCCATGCTTAGTAACATGTATACGGATTCATGAATCATTGTCTCTCTAACACAAACACAGCCACTTGATGTGGCTAAAACTGTCTGAATAGAGATAATCCTTTAGGCCAAGTGCTTGAATAGGGCAGATTTCTGTTGTTTTTTCTACAGTTTTACACAATGAAGTAAAAACCCTGTCTCATTCAGGATTACAGCTCACCAGGAATGTTATTTTACCTTCTCTGAGTTTTTTTTTCTCTCTCCTTTTTTAGGGCCCAGTTTTCATTGTAGCTAATTAGCATTATTACTTGTGTTGTAAGGGCTTTAAGAGTCCAAGGCCCTGAACTTTGTACTCCTTGTTTTTTGGTAACACATGAAAACAAATGAGAGGAAAAACATAATAAATGTAGATGCTCCCATACAGACAGGACATGAGGGGTCACTAGATGGTATAGAAATGATTTAAATCTCATGCTATGGTATTCACAGTCACCAGATCTCAACCCAATTGAACACTGAGGGAGATTTTGGACCAACATGTTAGACAGCACCGCCACCATCATCAAAATATCAAATGAGGGAATATCTTTTAGAAGAATCCAGTAGAGTTTCAGCGATTTGAAGAGTCTACATGTATGCCAAGGAGCGCTGAAGCTGTTCTAGGGGCTCATGGTGGACCAACACATTACTAAGACACTCTATATTGGTTTTTCCTTTAATTTGTTCCTCTTTTTGGTATTTCTCAAGAAATTAAAGTGAGGTGACACACAACAAATGGTTACTCACATGAAGTTTGTATAAAATACTGAAAAATGTCCCAAGGCCCAAGTTAACATATTCAGATTGCTTGTTTTGTCCAACCAACAGTCCAAAACCCAAAGAAATGTATTGTAGGACACCAGCAAAACCACCAATTGTTCACATTTGAGAAGGTGGAAACAGGCTTTATTCCAAAGAAATGACTTTAATGATAAATCAATCATCTAAATCATCTAATCAATTAACAATTAATCATCACTGATCTAAAAAGCTCGGGGGTGATAATAATAAGCCCTGTTACAATGTTATCATCAACTTGTCCTTGTCTATGCAGGCAGGTAGGTGTATCAGAAGTTATTTAGAGGTGACAATTATCATTTTCTGTTGGCGTCAAATCCTGTGCCAAAAGGATCAAAGGGAAATAATGATTACTTTGGTGGTTTTACATTCCTCTGTGAGTTTCAGTCAGTTAATATATACACACATTATATAATTATGATATCATTATGTGCTGAGAATGTGGAAAAAAGGCTAAGTGTTGAAATATTTATGTGTCTGTGTTGCAACAGACTGTTCCACCATAAGGGCAGACACACTGTACAGCGCAATACATTTTTTTGGATTAAACCTCACACACGGTTTTATATAACCTCTGGATATTGTGTAATACTTAACTATGAGTCCCCCGAAAGGCTACCTCTGACAGAATTCATGAGGCAGTCAAAAATATCAGGATGAACACGCATACCTAAATGCCGAACAGAAAAAATACACCCAATGATCTCCAGAAATACACCAGACTTTAACTAGGCTTGTTCTGTGAATTGTGCATATTTGGAGTCTAACAGGCAGCTTATGTGGACAAAATGGGACAGAGCTGCACCTTGAAACACACACACACGTGACGGTATGTAACTTTATTTAACACTTACTTTTATTAGTAGTCAGACACAGGGAAATAAATGGTCTGGGTCAACACTAACAAGCAGAGGTGTGTTTCTCTGGAAAAGTAGCCCAATAAACTCGGCACCATGCACAAGGTTCACGTGCACATTTCATTATTTCAGTTTCAGGCTGGTCAAGTTGCCCTGAACCAACCCCTTGTACCCTTTTCTCCAGGGAAGCCCTTTTTTTAGCAAGTGCTGAGTGATGTTTGGTCAGTTCGTTTGTTGAACGTGCACTCTCAGACCCGCAGTGCTTTGCTAAAGGCCAGAGGTCTCTCAGGTTGGGCTGCTGAAGGTGACCACTGGCCAGGACCCCGGACCCCAAAATATAGAAAGCACAACGCCTGGCTTGTTACTGCTGTGGTACGCTGAAAGTGGACCCAGCATGTTGGACTGTGACGCGCCGCAGCATAGCCTGGTAGTCTTCGCCCTCAGACCAGAGTAAATAAACACGACCAGCTACACAAACACTCTGGCTGGAGCTGGGAAAGCCCACGCACAGCCTGCTACTAAAGGAGGGTGTCTAAGTATAGAGGGCTTGTTGGAGTCGATGTTGCAACATTGTTTTTTTTTACAGCGTGTTGTTTCCAGGTCCATTAAGAGAGGAGTAAGAAGTAATATTTGACAAATAAAAACATATCTAATATTTTTAAAATGTAAAGGCAAAGTAGAATTCTGAACACAAGTGAGCTGTGTGCCACTTCAGATCAAAATACAAGCACGCTTATTACTGTAATTATGTAGCTTTTTCATGCTGTAGTAGTTTTTTGAGTATATCCTCAAACTGATAAATAAATGCTCATGATCATAAACCCGGCTCGGTCATTTCCGGGCCTTCAAAAGAGCTTCTATTAAGCAGTTTTCCACACAAGTAATCTTATTTCTACTTGTAGGCTATAATCTTGTATAAAGAGTCATAATCCTTCTACATGACATTTCATCAGTCATTCCACCCTTTATGAAATGCAGCAGGAATAAAAATCAAATTATGAATTTCATTACGGAGTTTCAACTTGTATACTGAGTTGTTTTCCATCTCCTCTGTCTTATCTGAGGACTGCATGAAATTGTTTTTGTCAGACAGACCATGTGATTCGGCACCGGACGTTATGTAACCAGTAATTCAATGATTAGTCAGTCGAGTCCGGTGAATAATAAGGCAAATCTATTTTCATCCACAATATTCATCACTGGTGTAATAATCTTTTTGAAAATACTATGGTTATTTGTGTTATATCAGTCACGTCAATCATTGTATTATAAACAACCGTAAAACTGGCATGAATGAAGGACAGACAGAAGGGGAAGGTGACGTGTTGGTTAAAAACACGAGATAAAGAAGTAACAAGTTTGATCCTTGGAGTCTTTGAGCCTGACAAAGTATCCCTGAGCAATACACTGTACCTAATATCACCACCTCCTCTATACCACAGTCCAGGGGTTCATATTTATTTTACTGCCATTGTGTACACCTGCAGTCCTAAGGTATTAACTGGACTTGTGTGCAGCATTCAAAACCTGGCTGCACTGTAAACTGTGGTTGTGAAAACCTGATTGTTGAGCTTTTGAGATTAAAGTTCTTCCAAATGGACACATTCAGCTTTACTTTGAACAAAGAAGGTCAGATTTTGTTTTGTACTTTTTTACTCCACTTCATGTACCTGAAAGCTACAGTTATAGTAAATTTTGAAGATGAACATTTCACACACAAACCACACAATCTTTTTATAAAATATGATCAATTGTTATAGATTAAACTACCCAACAATTTATAAAGTAATTCAAATTAGCTCAATCTCTACCAGATACATGATCAAAATACTTCTTACATGTTTATCAATCAATAATAATACTTCTGTACTTATGCAGGACTTTTACTTGTAATGGAGAAGTTTTCTTTTTCATTGTGGTATTACCACCTTTACTTAAGTAAAATATCTGAATACTTCTTCAGCCACTGGTTTTGAGTGTTATACAACCCCCCAAACTCCACCTATGTCTACTGCAATTTTTAATGTTACACCGGATTTTCCTCACCTCTCTTCTTTTGCTGAAGCCAAATTGGGTGCACAGTTCCTCCAGTAAATTTCTAATGCCTCTGCTTACAGTGTTAGGACTGCATGCATGTGCACTGCTCCTCTCCACATTTTCTGGACTCTGCATTATGTTTCTATCCAGACAAAAATACAAAGATTTAAAGAAATGACCTCTGTCAAGGCTGCACACACACACAAAAAAATGAACGATATTAAATGAAACTTAGATATTTTAATCTGCATCTGGATCAGCATGAATATGCACATAGTGGGAGTGATTCTTCAATTTAAGTACATTAAGAGCAGCACTTCATGAGGAAGTAGTCAAAAATGTTATTTAGGGTATTTCTCTCTAATAGAAAGAGACAGATGAGAGCTGAAAGGAAATGAGGGCACACAGATGCAACAAGTTCCCAGCATGACTTTGAAAGGGGACTTAGTGAGCCCATAGTGAAAATGTATAATCATGCCCTATCTTGCAATATCAAAAAATCCTTTTACACTTACACTTACACCTGTTAACTGTTACACTTTTATCTGTTTATCTGCCAACTAACAGACAAATAGAACTGAAAACAGAAAGACTGAGAACTGAAAACATAACCATTTTGGCAGTGGCAAAATAAAAAAGGACTATTTCTTTACCATGACCACAAATGACGTCACTCAAACATAGATCTAACCTATGACATATTTCTTTTTCTTTATGTCATGTGTTGATCTTGGGACAAAATATCCCGCAGGTGAGTACAAGCCTTTAACGACCTTTATTGACGCAATAATCTCCAGTCATCGGTTCGTTGCTAATGAGTCACTATCAAGGAATAAAGTCAGTGATATGATGTGGATGACAAGATTTCAACATGTTCAAGGGCGGCAAATTACTTCACTTTCTATAAACGGCAAGTTAAATGTAGCGTATTGTTGAAAAACTTTTCCTCTCATCTGAAAGGCTTCATCAGATTTATTGATAGTGTGGAAAAAAATGTAAATCTCTGTGTGTCATTCACACCTTGATGTTACATGAAAGCTGCTGAGGTCACGTATGAGTCACCATAGTCATATGAATTAAGGCATGTATTGGAAATCACCTAGGCGTTACGTTAGGTAGCATTACAATAGCTTGTTAAGAGGTGTGTCACAGGCTCCTGCCCAACCTCCTTCTTCAAACATCTGTAGTTTCTGTCCAAATTGCGAATATTTCTGCCCTCATATTTCTGCCCTCATATTTCTGCCCCTGTCCCTTAGATGTAGGTAAACTGGTAGTCATGCTTTAGTGTGTTTGCTACTGGTGTTGGGGCTTCCCAGGAATTCCTTGAGAATCTTACGGAACATTACAATCACAATATGAAGCTAAATCTAGCAATGTGAGGCTTTTCTCTTTCTTCAAAAACTGGAATCGGCTTGTGTGTAAAATGAACAAATTCAACTGAGTGAAGGTGCAGATCTCAAACATCTTTAGGCTTTGGACCTGTGATCTCAGAGAGATCAAGTCCAAGTCAAGTCCAACAAGTCCAGCAAGATCTATGAGATTGTATGCAGGAGAAAACTTCTCAAGAAAAAAAACAAACAAACTTCTCAACAAATTTCTCAAGGAATAAATTTGTGTTGTGTAAATTGTCCTCTAAAGTCAAAACACATACCATAATGAAAGTTAAAAGTGGAAGAAAATACTGTCCAAACTCTGAAATGCTGTTAATATTAAATGTCAAGAGTGTATTTCTCATATATTGAATGTGTTTTGTTTTGTGATTTTTACCCTTAGGGGTCACCATAGCCATGGGCCATATGTATAAAGTATTTCCTGCTTCCTGGGCAAGACTGGATGTGAACGCTGGCCACCAGCCAAATATCACTGCTCTGTACTGGAAATTCTGTCCATATTACTCACTGGTTTGGCAGATGCCAAGCCTGTGCTGAACCAGTGTTTTATGTTATTTTAACTTTAGTATAAACTTTGAGGAGTTACTAGTTGAAGAATCTGATGAATCCTGACTTTATTTGACCCTGTGATCAAAGGTGTTAAAGAACAGGTTCTCAATTTTTCAAGTGTGTCTTAAAAAAACCATCAGGTGCCCAAGTAAACATTGAAACAGGTTTTTTTTGCCATAATCATTCCTCCTGTTCATAGTGGCCATTAGAAGATAATGAACTTACAATGTAAGTGATAGGGGCCAAAATCCACAAGCCTCCCTCTGTGCAAAAAAGTCTGAAGCTAATATGAAGCTTCAGTCATCCAGCTTAGTCAAATAAAATTGATATCTTTCAATGTTACAGTTTTTTTAGTGCCAAAGTCCCTATTTTTGTCACTATACTTCCACTGCAGCTCAGAAGGGAAACACTGTCTGAGGAAACACAAAGAGAGAATTTGATGCTAAAAAGACTGTAAATGTGGCAGATATCAACTTGATATGACTAGCTCAGACTGCTGAGGCCTCATATACGCTTCAGATAAACTTTTAAATGCATTTTTGCCCAAAATGACTGTGTGGACACACTGTGGATTTTGGCCCCCATCACTTACATTGGAAGTTAATTTGAAAGGATCTTTTAATAGGTAGTATGAACAAGAAGAATGATATCAACAAGGAAAACCTCTTTTACTGTACATATGAACACCTGACTGTGGTTTTAATACACACCTATCCTTTCATGTCTTCCAGCCCTGTCAGTCTATCTTTAAGTCACAGTGACAGTGAAAGTGCTGGGTGTGCTGGGTGTGCTGGTGTCAAGTCATTTTTGTGTGTCATGTATTACAAGTTTATATGTAAGATTTGAATGATTCAGCCCGCCAAACCGGCGTTTTAGTTTAGCTGAGTTTCGTAATTACCTTCTTGAGTCATGTTGTTTGTTTTGTAATTAGTGTGACTTGGTAACACAGCAAGTTCTTAGTACTCTATATATCTATTAACAAACTAAGTAATTGCTGAAGACATCAGCTTTGTGCTCGGGAGGCTAAAATAACATGCACCTTATTGATCAAATTGATAACACACCCTTATTAGTTTCACTGTCACACACACAGAAGCTTGTACATTCATAAAGACTTCTTCCTGCACTCATGACTGAGTGATTCATTCACAAACAATTCCTGCCATGACTCAGTTGATTTGAGGCACTGGTGGCTTTTGGCTGAACATTTATATAAAATAAATGTTTCAGACTTAAATCCTGGATAGAAACTGATTTTGTAACACAGTTCATCTTTTTTGTGTTTTTTATTTCTTTATTGAAACAAGTATACAAGTTTACAGCACTTATGTAAACAACTTGAGTTTATAACCACAAACACGCCACGGGGACTAAATGTTATAATGATAAATAAATAAATAAATAAATAAATACATATTTTGTAAATCGTTTTGTTTGTACATTCAGATACTGAAGAAATGTATTGTCTGATAAGGACAGTCAGCTCTGAAAAGTTTGGCTTTTTACTTAAGTCAAAAATAGTAAGCAAAATTAATTAAATAGAACTGGGAGCAGAGATTCCTGTCATATTCAGTGAATCCAAACAATACATTTTTATAAAAAAAGTGAGAGTAGATACAATCAGCGATAAATCGTGACAACTTACTCACATGGTTGTTTTGTATGTGTGCCAAAAAACTAAAATCTGTCTTCAGTATACATCCGTAATCTAAAAAGGTTATTTTCCGCTTCTACCTTGTTAACCGGAAGTGAAGGCGACGGCAGAAATATATATTTTTTAGTAAAACAAAAAATAATGTAGCTATTTTAGAATCGTTGACATCTAAACAACTGTACAAAACATAAGCTATATAAAAAAATAAAATAGTGACGCCGTTGATTTGTAAAAATATTTTTGCGATTACAGAAAACTAGCTTGACCTCCTTACCCAGGATGCACTTCGCTCTTGCCATCTTGTCGAGTGGTAGAAGAAGAGCGGCAGGCAGGAGCTAGCTGCCCGTTAGCTCTCTGCCGCTGTGGTTAAGGCTAGCTGCTATTAGCAGCTGCCAAAAAGTGAGCTGTCCACACGGCGACAGGCTCAACTTCACCGACTTTGAGACGTTTTTCTCTGTCTGCCGCTGGATTATACACTCATGGATTTGTTTACACCGTGATGTCTCACATACTGGTAGGGGAAACTAGCTAACAGCTAGTCGGCAAGAAATATATCTAAAGCAGTGAGAGGGAGAGCAGCGGGCTGAGAGACCGGGCCCGCCTCACACTAAAGTACCGGTGGCAGCTGCTGAACAAGAACTTTCACAAGGGCCTGGTTGCAACTCTGCTGCCGGGACACAAGGAAGGCCGGAGGGGGAGAGCAGCTTTCGTCCCCGGTGCTGTGACCGGACACCGCGGGGCGTTTTCGGAGGGTCTGTCCTCTGGTTGAGACACTTTTCTCCAACAAGTGAGAGGAAAAGGAACGGTATGGAAATTGTCCTGCGAAGGTACGTGTCTGTATCACATCCCGCAGCTGTGAATTACTGAAGACATTAGTCCCAACGCTTTTCGCTTCATCTGGGGATAGACAAGACTTGACGCAGATAAGTCAGTCAACATGTCGAAAATGCCAGCGAAGAAGAAAAGTTGTTTCCAAATCACGAGTGTCACGCCGGCTCAGGTGGCGGCCAGCAGCATCACCGACGACACCGAGAGCCTGGATGACCCGGACGAGTCCCGAACAGAGGACGTGTCGTCGGAAATATTTGACGTTTCTCGGACTGACTTGGGCGTGTGTGACAGGAGTTCATCCGAGGAAACCTTAAATAACGTAGGAGAGCCACAGGAGGGCCAGCCATCCGTGACAGCTCCCGTCAATGGGGGGCTCTCTTATAAAAGTATAGGCACTGGTCGTGTCACCCCACATAATTTAGGAGGAAGTGTGCCTGTGCCAGCTGCAGCTCAATCCTTTGTTCCAAGCTCGGCCACCCATCCGTTAACAGTCACCAATACGGTTCCTGCCGCCACTGTCTCTACCAGTGTGGCTCACACAACTCCTGTGAGCACCAGCTGTAGTTCCCGTTTCAGGGTCATTAAACTTGACCATGGCACTGGAGAGCCCTTCAGAAGAGGGAGGTGGACATGCACAGAGTTCTATGAGAGAGACTCGGATTCAAATGTTAACCGGACTGTGGATAGCATAAAACCAACTGTAACCCTTGATCACAGTACAGACAGGGACAGTGGTCTTGGGGCCACCAGTAACTCTGTGATCACTACCAGTGCTTTTTCCTCACAGGCTTTGGAGAGCACTGCAGACAGTGGCTACTCAGTTGCACACCCCACCCACCCCCACTCCTCAGAGCCTCTGCAGCAAGGCTACAGCTTGGCCCCTCAGATAGGGAGCGGAGCAAGTGCCTTCCAGCCCACAGGGTATACAACTAAAGCATCACAGCAACCCCAACAGGCTCAGGTCAATATGCAGCCTGTTGCCCCCCAAACCTTCGTCTCTAACAGCCTCAATGGTGTGCACCAAGGTGCCATGCAGCAGAAGTCTGCCATCATGCCTCCTGCCACGCAAGCCCAGCAGTTTGCCTATCCTACTCATCCCGCCGGCCTCTCGGCTGGCCAGCCAGACTATCGTCAGCAACACTTTGGCTCAAGCACTCAGAACCTTCCCATGACATCTCTCTCTGTTGGTCCTCCCGCCAGCCAGGGCCCCTCACCTCTAATCAACCCTGCTGGTCCAGGAGCCCAGGGGCTGGGTGGGGAGGCAGCCTCTGCCCAGGGCCTCCTGCTGCACAAGGGCAATGCACCAGCCATGGCTACCATTCATCCAGGAAGTGGCCAACAGCAGCCTGTCAAGCAGACTCAGCCTTCAGGAGGATTAGGCATTGTCCCTGCACCTTCCGTCACCACCACCACATCCCACAGCAGTGTCCAGAACGTGCCTGCCACAGTGCCCAGTACCACCAACACCCCTCCGGGTGTGCCAAGTCAGGCACCTGGCACAGGAGGAATTGTCCAGCCCCAAGGAGCTCATGGAGGGGCCACCACAGGCTTTCCCTCTGGCTTCATTAACCAGGCAGAAGATAGTAGGCAGAAGTCTGATGCCCTACCTCAGCCCAGTGTCGGTGTGGTGCCAGGGAAAGATGGTGTGAAGCCTTTCATCACAGAGGGCCTCAACCTGCCCACTCCTGCTGTCAACAGCCTGTTTGGCATCCATATTACCATGGATGGGGATGAGGACAGGTAAGAGAGGATATAATGTGAAAAAAATCTCTGTGAAATGAATCTACACCCATGAATATTGCTTACTGTTTGTTTTTGTTCAACTGTGGGAAATTGGTAATGAAATAACGCATTATGGATGTCTGATTGCCTCAGACTTTCAGGAAAAGAAATCTGAGGTGTTAACCTGGAGCAGCACTGACAGATTGGAGGAGGTATTAAGTGTGTATCTGGACGTTTGCCCTCATATCAAACATTCTTGTTGCATTCTGCAACAGTGTGGTCATGTTTCACACTTCACACACACAAGGAGAATGGCTCTTCTTTTCACCACTGCCAAAATTAGGCACAATATAACTGGAAGTATTAGGTTGTACTTAAGGAGCAATAAAACAAAATTCACATTTTTCTTAGTTCTGTTGAAAAAGTAGACTGGGAGGAAGGTGGGATTAGTGAGGTAGTGAGCCAATGAAAACTGGCAGAGACGGGAGGAGTTTTCTGTCTGTCATTAGCAGGCAACCCACAAAACACTGGATAGGAACTTGCCTCTTTAGACACCCACAGCCCCTCCCTCAAGCCTCTATTCAACCATACTGGCTGTTTGGGTTTAGGGGGGTGTTAACAAGCGCTTGGATAAGTTACAACATACGCAGTAGCTGTGTTTTGTAGCTGAGAAGGGACTAACTCCCTAAACGTGGGTGGCTGGTTTTTATTCCTTTGTCTGTCTAGGAGAGATGGTTAGTATACTCACCCTGGGCGGTGATCCCAGCCTGCCCTCCCAGCTCTAAAACCTTGTAAATACCGACCCTTCTCTTGCCTACAGTATTCTTCTAACATACACACTGCAGCTATTTTTAGGGTCTGTCAGATGGCTCTTGCATAGTTTGAGCTGAAGTGTTGCCACTCTTTGCAATTCCAAGCAAGCAGAAGAGAGTTGAAGAGGTGATGTCTAAGCCAAGAATGACCTAGATGAGAGCTGGAGTCCACACACACACACACACACACACACACACACACACGTGCACAGTCTGTCCTTTATTTATGTAGGCCTCAGTGTTTATCAGTGTGCTCTGTTCTGTTCTCCAGTGCTTATTAAGAAAGGTGCCGCCAGAGGAGGAGGTGTGTGTGTTTTAGGAGGTTGAGGCCTGATTTATATTGCCCATAGTTCAGATATTCCTGAAGCTAATCATTGTTTACCAAGTGACTTCATCCCAGCAGCATAACACATGGATTGATAATGTGCAGAGGGCAGAAACAGTGTGTGTTGTCCCTGATTTCATGAGAGGAACAGCAAGTGCTTGTTTCCTAGTTATTCCTGTGTGTGTGTGTGTGTGTGTGTGTGTGTGTGTGTGTGTGTGTGTGTGTGTGTGTGTGTGTGTGTGTGTGTGTGTGAGAGAGAGAGAGAGAGAGATAAAGGGGGGAGTGACATCACCGGCTGTCTGTGTAGCTATGGTGATGCTGGCGACAGGACAGGACGTGTCAGGGAGGTAGAGAAGACAGACAGATGGGCACACATCCACACACCTACGATACACACACACACACACACACACACACACAAACACACACACACACACACACACCTGTGGCAATGATAGCAGACACGTAAGCCGCTGTGTGTGTGTGTGTGTGTGTGTGTGTGTGTGTGTGTGTGTGTGTGTGTGTGTGTATGTGGCAGTGATGACGTTGCCAGACTGAATCAGCAGGACGATGTCTGCCTTATGCGCTGACTCTCATACTCAAGTCTTCATTAGGTCTGCCCATGATGTCCATGTTAACACCTCAGCTTAACTAAGTATTGACTTGTTACTGATCTGTGAGGGTTTTAAGCTGCTGCTTCTTGTTCTTTTCACACCTCCTATGAGAAGTGTACCTTTCCATGAGATGGTAAATCCCCTACAAACCTGGCTTAATATATTTATTTTCTAGAAACATTACATATTGGTGACTGAATAGACACAAAAGATAATAACATTATTATTATTATAATTTATTTTAGTTATTATAGTTATATTTGTTATTTAGTTTAACACTCAAAAACTCAACTAACCTGCTTTCATCAGGACCGGTGTGCTTTTTTCAGGTTTGATTGACAGTAATAACCCACCAATAGACATCAGATTCTGATTCATATGTAGTTAAATCTTGATTGATGCATAGAAGTACGTGACATTATGTTTTTTTCAACTGAGCCCTTCCCACTTCACTATTAGGTTAGAAGAGCACAGACAAAAATAGAAGTACCAAAAACTCATGTGAAACAACCAAAAGTGTTCTAACTTTGGCAGAAAATGTGTTCATTAAATCGTTTACGGTAAAAAAAAAAACTTACATTGTGCAAGTCCAGTTATTTAACTATGCAAGCTTTAAAAATGGGAGAATAATTTCCTGAACGATTTTATCCTGAGGCTTTTGTGCTTTTTCCAAACTTTTGTGCAAAAAATCAGCATGCTCGTTAACTATAAACCAACCATATTGGATAATAATTGTGAGTTGTAGCACATAATGGAAACTTTCCTACTGAACATGGATAAAACCCCGTCTTCTGAACTCTTAATCTAAGTAAGGAGAGTAATTGCAGTGGTAATAATAGTGGTAGTTGCACTGTTAATCTTTTCCTCAAATATTCCCTTTCCAAGTACCGATATGCACCAAACACATTGACAAAACTCCCAGCAAATGATTTACAATTTTCAAAGTATTCACCTTCTGTATATATCAATACTACAAATATCCCTTTCTACCTTAATAGGCTTAAACGCAGTATTTCAGTATTACAGTATTACAGTGTTTCTGTCGTTATTGTTGCTTTTCACAAAACAATCTGTGTGGATTATTGCTGCTGTATGCACATGTATACAGTACACACTCACGTGTTGAATTTTACCATACCACTTTGGTTAACCTCTAATCTTGCTGTTTTGAGTGAGGTTATGGGGCCGAAAGGCAAAGGCATAATTTTAAGTATCACCAGTTGTAATTAAAATACCTTCTTAACTCATAACTTTCTTGTAAATCTGAATGAGAAGCAAATAAACAAACAAAAAAACATATTTTAAAGAACACACCCCAATATAACAGGACACAGATTTTTCAGACTTTCTCCTCCTGTCAGAGGTGCATTGTTCTGTGCAGAGGCTCAGCCTCATAGAGGAATCTGTTCCAAGTTTCATTGTTTGGTTCTGTTTTGAATTAGAGTGCATCACAAAAGTGGAACAAAGCATTGTGGGGGTGGAGTTGTGAGATGAGAATGATTTCCCCCTCAGCTTGGAATGGTTAGCATCTCCGCTCAGCATGCTGCAGCTCTGCCAAATAAAGCGATGAAGATGCCCCTGGGACAAATTGGTTTCCTTCAATAGGAGCACTTGGCCTTTAAGAATATCTCCCAGGACAGACCACCCTCCCCTCTACAGTCTCAATTAGAAATGTTAATTATTTAGACACATTTTGTGAAGCGGCAGAACATTGGTAGCTTAACTGTACCGTAGAGAGAAATGCAGTAAATTCTGGAAGACAATTAAATGTATATAATTTAATTTTATGGCGAAGGAGGCACAAAAAGTGGCCTGAACTCAAATAGACTATCCTGACTGTTTACGTGGATGTAAATGTGGATATAAATGAATCATTGATCACTGATGAATTGTGTACATCCCAGTTACGTAGTCTGTTCACTTTCATTTCATGTGTTTTTGCTGGAAAAGATGAATGATATATTATGAGTCACATGAGAGGTAAGAGATGTTGTGTACCCTTTGTATATATTGAGTCATACTGCTCTATTTGTATCAACACAAATGACACCGAGGACTGTCCACAATTTGTAGTTCAGTCACTTCTTTCTGAAGATGCACTAGTAGAAGTAAGAGCCCCGACGGTGCCCTGTAGTAACAGAATTGTTGGCTGGACCAGCCACAGACCAGCCCTATATCTGCAGTTGTCAGTGAGTGATTAAGGGATGGAGTTACATCATTGGTCGGCTGGCCAAGTGTTGGAGTTTCCCCATTGGTTCTTGCGCTTTCATAATGAATTGGCACGAGATGATGGAAGCAGAGGACAGCAGTATGACACAGAGTGACTGTGTTTCTGCTCTGAGCTTTGACACTCTCAGTTCCGGTGTTAAATGCAGTGAAGTTGGCTAAACTCCTGTTTAATCAGACGTGTACCAGCGTCCCTACCATGTCCTCCTCTACCGTACAGTGTGATCGACTCTCTGGCTGACAGCGCTGTCAGCAGCTGGAAGGAGAGACGCTCCGCGGCTCATGTAGGCTCAGTTTAGTGTGGGGTGGCTGCTCTGCAGGTGCGCTTGATTTGACTGTAACTGCAGTAACCAGGCGGAGATAAGCCACCTTAATTTCAAATCAAGCATCCCAAGATATGAGTGGAAAGTATTGTTCTTGCAACTGCATTTATAACCTTTTTTTTTTTTTTTGACTCAAACGTAGCTTAACCATGTAATGTAATATGCTACTTCAGTACACTTTACCAGCAAATATTACTCAGACCACTACAAAAATTGCAAATGAACATTTAATATCCAGGAATTCACATTCTAGACACTACCACTGACTTTCCCTGTAACAAATTGGCCACAATTTCACACATTGACACACATACACAGTTCAGCCATGTACTAAGTTTTGACCTAGTTTTGAAATCTTTTCCTTGATTCATTTGGATAGTGGTATGCACCCCCATTTCACCGCCTTTTTACAATAAACTCTTGCTGTTATTTGACTATTCCTCTGCTGGTTGCTCCTGTATACACTCCTGCACACCCTCCACCCTCCTCTATTCTCTGCAAAACAGCCTGACACTGTTGTTTGCTCTTTTTTTTTTTTTTTTTTTTGAAGCAGTTCCAGTGGCCAAGGCTTACTGGGAAAATTTTTTACTTTTTTCCAAGGCTAAAAATGTTGGTTACCCCAGAAGCCTCCAAAATGACATTTGTGACAGATTAATTACAGGTTTTGAGACTTTTTACATTGTCTGTAATGTTGTAGCAAGGAACTTGCACGGGTGAAGAGCAGCCTGCTGTTGGCCACCAAGGAGTAGGAAATGCATGAGCCTGTGTAAAGCTTTTTGCTCCCATTCAATATAGGTATTTGAACCCACCACCATCTTGTCACAAGCATAGTTTTATAAACTTAAGGTTGTTTCCGCTGGGTTTAAAGACTGCCGCTCATATCAGCAAATATATATGCATATCAATAGCTGCCATATAATGTCACCATGCAATTGTGGAAACTCAAATACGCACAAGATTAATTTCACCTCACACACGCTGAATGTCACACAAAGTCGTAATCTGATTGGAAGCTTTTTGAAAGGTCAGCTGCGTAATTGGGTAAACGCTCCGACTTGGTGGAAATTGTGAGTTGTTCACCTGCGCAGCCACTCAAGCAGTCAGGGAAAACAATGGATCAAGAATGGGGGGTAAAAATGGAAGAAATCGTACTACTGTTGGCTGACTTTAAAACAGCAGCCACCTAATATATAGTACGATAACCCTGGATTGACTTGAAGCTTAGTAGGAGCTTAGCAGTTATCTAGATGGTTAGCTCTTAATGGCTCTTAGCTGACTGTGTTGTGTCACCACAGTATTGTTTTACCTGTCAGCTCTGCAGGAGCAGATAGCTCCAAGGTGTAAAAACTTTGTATATTTTGCTTTAAGTAATCTTCCTTTTTTACATGTATTTACATTCTGAGCACAGCAGGGAAATGCAGTGATATAATACTAGAGACTATCGTGGGAGTATTATGACATTGTCATGATTCGGCCCTAAATCTGAAGTAAATCTCACCACATTGTATTTTGCCTAGTTCCCTTGAGGATCAATTATACTCTTCTGCTCTCTCAGTGTCTTCATGATTTTGTTTGTTTTCTGCCTCTCGAATTCCTTAAAACTCGAGTAGACTGTCGTAGCTCTTATTGCATGTCTAAAAAGTTATATTTTATTACACATCTTGCACATCTTCTGTCCCACACATTATCTCATCTTATTTTATACTTGGAGCATGTGAGAGACCCTTGGTATTTGTCTGAATGTTATTTGTTCAGTTAGACAGCCATCGGTTTTGACAGTGTTGACTTTGACAGTTGTGAAGTTTCATGTTTGACATAACTGGAGCGACAGTGAATTGTCAAAGGTTCATGATGTTATTGACGTGAGTTATTTCAGCAGCCACTAAACACATGACATTGTTTGGACAGAAATATATTAGGATTTTGATATGAGCTGAGGATAAAATAAGGAGCATGTATGATTTGCCAGCAGGGTCAAGAAGTAAAGTTCCACCTTATTTTATTGTAGAAGAGCCTACCTCCATTGCTTGTTGTCTGAATGTTCGCGTGTTCAGTAGTTGTACTGTTGCGCCTCCCTCCATTTTACCTCTTGGCAGTTTGACAGTTTAACACAAAGGGGGAGGGAGTGAGGACAGGGTGGGATGAAGAGTTTGGTTTGGGATGGGGCGTGTGTGTGTATGTTGGAGGTTGTAGTCGGGATGTATGGGGCTTTATTCCTGTCTTTATTCAAGAGCGTGGTCTTTCAATTTGAGAGCACGACTTATTGATCTCTCATTCAGATTTTGTATGTCTCCTCAAAACCCTGCCCTCGCACTCAAATAGCTCCTGCTTGTGTTTAGATTTGTTTTGCTTCTGCTCAAACTGTATGTTTGTAATGATATATTGTTGCTTGCACAGATTTCCTGCTCCAGCTTCAGCCCTTCTCCTTGCACTTGGGCTGCTTCTGTGCATCCATAAAACGTCTGCTGTTAGATTTCTGCTCTGCTCTCTGATCTCTTTTTTTTGTGCAATAAACCTGTCGAAATCCCCCAACCAATAGAATGCTAGGTGTAGTGTTGACCAGTGAAATGATCCCTGTCTCCTTGCGGGTGCGTTCACTTTACTTCTTAGAGTGTCCTGCATGGGCGTTTACTCTTTAACCGGGTTCATCCACTCCCGCCCTCCAGGGCTTTATTATTTCTACTTCCCTTGCTTTCTTTACGACTTTTGGAATAAAAGGATAGTTAATGTATATACCAGCGCCTGTACATTTTATTTTACTATAATCTGTGCACGCGACAATATACTTGAGTGCAAGCATACATTTGAGCAGAAGCAGAGCAAATGTTAAACGCAAGTAGGGGCTATTTGAGTGCAAGGGCAGGGTTTTGAGGGAAAGAATTACAAAATTTAAACGTGAAATCAATAACTTATGCTCTCAAATTGAAAGACCACGCTCTTGAATAAAGATAGGAAAAAAGCCCCATAGGGATGCTACAGTGCCTGGAAACAAGGGAGCAGCTTATTTTCCACAGATATCTGACCTGCCTGAACTTCCAGGGGACAAATTCCGGGAGCCCTGAATGGCTGTGATTGTCGGACGCCTCAGGCTGCAGCCTGAGCAGACGGGTCTTCACCAGCCCTGTTTTTGGGCTGGACCATTGGCCTGTCTCCTGTCTGTCTCCCTCTAATGTGGCCACTCTGTCTCTCTCTCTCTTTTATTTTTGTCTATCCCTAACTGACCTGTTAACACACACTCTCCCTGCTTTATCGCTTCTCATTCACATCAATGTCTGTTCAACTTTAATTAATCCTGGGGTTTTTGTTTTCATCAGATGCCTAAGTTTGTACTCAGACTTCTCTTTCCTTTCCTTTTTTAAATGGGGTGAAAGTTTTGGTGTTGAGCAATCACCCGCATGTTTCCTGGAACTACTCTCATAGTGCTCATTGATGGCTTTCAACCAATTTGGTCCCAAAGATAACACTGCTTTCCGGCACAGCGACAGAACAAAAAAATCTCCTGTTTTTGTAATGTTAAACTTTTACAGTTTGTGACATTTTTCCTTTTCTGTTAATTTTCAAAGAGGCCAGTGGTGTGAGGCAAAGTGGTTGAATAAGTTAGCATAGCAGGACCCACCCTGTTATCTCAGCAAGATGTGGTCAGGGGATCATTTCCAATTAGAGTGGACCTGCCAAAGCAAGTAAACAACCACGCTCCTGGCGGCCTACCATAACTAACTCAGCTTGTGCTGGGAGGAAGGCCATTGAATCAGCCGCAGAGTATGTTGCTGGCTGTTCCAGGAATGAGGACAGTGTGTGCAAACTGCTAGTGTTTGTTGTTTTTTCCAAAATGGGCTCAATACAGTACAGGTTAGACCCCTCTTTTGAGTGGTTACATTATGTAAAGTATGCACCAACTTCCTTTTGAAATGAAGCCCTTAGACCAAAGAGAAAACCTGTTGACAGGTGCTTGTTACCAGTCTGTACTTGCTACATGGAGAAGGGGGGCCATGTTGAGCTGAATGAGTGTGTGATGTTCCAGCTTATGTTTCATACCTTCAGCTAGGGATGTTAATGATTTATCAGTAATCAATTAACAGGTGAGAATTTGATCAATCAAAAATATATTGACTAAAACTATCCAAAGTTGGCATATCTTTATTTTACACTTACTAGGGACAGTAGTTCCTTTTGTGTAGGGCTGCAACTAACAATTCTTTTCATTATCAAATAATTTGCAGATTACTTCCTTGATTATTCAGTTAATCATTTTGTCAATAAAATGCCTGTTATGACCTCTGAAATCCCAAGATGACGTCTTTTTGTTCTGTCCGATCAACGGCGCAAATCCAAAGATATTGAGTTTACCATCATATATGACACAGAAAGTTTCAAATCTTCACGTATGAGAAACAGCAACCAGTGAATTTAAAAATCATTGCATATTCATTTCTGTCGAGTGACTATCGTTGCAGCTCTACATTAGTGTTTTGAGTGGCTCAAGATACATGACCTGCCCTGTGTGCAAGTCATTCTCATACTACATGTTAAAAAAGGTGTTGCTGCTTATCTTGATGAAATTCACCCACACTAAGCCCTTGCACCCTGCAGCTCTCCCTCTAACTAGCTTACTGTGGCTGCTTCTTGTGACACTGACATATGGTTACTGCTGTTGCTACTGACCTAAAACTGCAGCACGGTGAGCTGTTAACAAACTCAAGGCAATCTTGCATCTTGCAACAGGGGTGATTGCCAGTTAATGGCGTTTTCTGTCTGGCCATCAGATATTTAAATATATTTAAAACAGCACCCTTCTTGGCAACGGTGGTGCTTCCACAGAAGTCATCTAATGTATTTCCGATTTTTGACTCTCAGTATGTAGATTTACAGTAAAGTCAGGTCTTTTGATACAAAATTGAGGAAGTGAAAGAAAAAAAAAAGTTCAGTCTATCTATGGGGTGTTTCTTTGCATGTATCAGATGCTACAATTGCTTTCTCTTGTAATCTCTGATTTATTGTAGTAATAATGATAATGATGAGCAATAAGATCTCAAAGTGCAGGGGTGACAAATTATACTTCAGAGCGAGTAAAGCCCAATTGAAAAGGGGAAGAAGAAGGAAAATGCAACTCAATTGGGTTTAAAGCAGTGCTAAGGTGATTCAGCAGTTCTAGCACAAAGCCTTTCTGTTGAGGAAGGCTTTTAAGGCTAACCACAGATCAGAGCTTAGTCCTTGGGCATGCAGGAGAAGATTTGACTGGAAGTCTGTGGGATAAAAAATGTCTTCAGCTTTAAACAAGCTAACAAGCAATTGCTATAGAAAATGTGGTGCTGTGTGTTGCAGCCATTCAATCTCCCAAAGTGGGAAGCAGGAGTTGAACAACGAGGTTTCAGTGCCTAGGGCCCCCCGGAGCCCGAGATGTCTGAATAGTGAGTAATGAGGATGTGTGGAAAGCATGGCAGGCAGCTGCATTTGAGTCATCCATCCTCTCTCTGTGCTCTTGCTTGCTTTCAATGGGTGTCGTCGACTGATCTGGCTCACTGGTGCCTGTGACTGTTCATCTGTTCTTAAGTCCTGTGTGTGTGTGTGTTTGTGTTTTTGTTATATGAAAGTGTGGGACTGGCTGAGAAAGTTTAAGAGAGGCTCAAAGTTGAAGAAAGAGTGAGTTAGAGATTTCAGGGGGGTGCTCATGTTTGGCTTCTTCTTGGCGTCTCCACGGTTGGGGAGATTTTTTCTTTTCTTTTTCAGTGTCTATCTCAACTTCCAGTCACTGCCAATCCTTCCCAGTCCCTTTCCCAAGGGGGTGTTCACTCCTCTGTTTGTGGACATGAGCCCAACACACAGTGAGACTAGCATGAAGTTGGGTTAGGATTCCTCAATTATGACTTAAGAATAATCTGTCCGATAATAATATCAATATTTGATCATAATAATAATTATTTATATGGACATATGTAATAAACATTTTTGATAAGGGTGTGTTAAATTTGGTTATTACAGAATTACAACCAAGATAAGTACTATACAGGACATTTTACAATGAAAAATAAGTTTTACTCTGTTCTCTGGTAGATAAACTATGACCTCAATTCTATCTTTGAAATTTCCGTACTCACATTTCTTGTTATTTATTGTCCGACATATGTCGATATCAGTATGTCTGTGAAAAAACAACTCATATATTCGCATGGACTAGGCCTGTCACAACAACTATGTTATCAACTTATCGTGTGATATATGGACATGACCTTGATAATTTTTGCTGATCTCAATATTGAATAAACAGTATAACTTATTGTGTTTGGTCTATCTATTTGAGGCAAATAATCCGTCTACCTGTTTTTATTTGCCACAATGATTTCTGAATGTATATTTAATTTATTATTTATACTGAGCTGTAAAACATATAATAACAGCTAGCAGCTAACAGTTAGCCCAGGAGCTAGCCAGTTTGCCTGTTAGCATCGGTACATAAACCGGAGAACTGTTACTTTGTTCAAACGATACCTGGAAGTTGCCGGTTTCCCACTCAAACTGAATAAATACTCTCGTTTAACAGCTCCACTGACCGGTAACGGTTTCACTTTCTGCTAACTGCTAACTGCTTACTTTGTTGTCTGACCGTCTGTTGACCGGAAGCTTCAAGTTCACAGCAATTTCAGTTCTGCTTTGATTCATTTCATTATGACAATACTTTATTTGACTTTATAGTAACAATACGTTATTTGAACCGGTGTTACCATGTTAACTGCAACTGTGGCATAAAACAGGCCTAAAATGACAATAATATGGTTTATCACAATTATTTCCGGGACAATATATCGTCCAACAACAGTAGTTACTGTGACAGGCCTAGCCTGGATGATTTTCAAGTCCAGCTCTCAGTGATATAAACTAAACTATTTTTTAAAAATAAGGTTGTTTACAGCATGTGAAAAATAAGAACGGCACACTTCAGATTTATACACTAACGATAAGTCTATAAATCCATTTGAAATAAAACTGGTTTAAACTGAAGGGTACATGTTATTTGCCCTTGACCACTGAGGCACCAGGTTATGACTCAGATAATGTAATTTTTTCCCCAGGTTTTGCCTATAAAACTAATAGTTGTAGAATACTGGTATATTTGCAAAATAATCAAACATTTAATGTAGCTACAAACGCATGATGGTATAGAGAATATAGTCAATATGTTAGACTAAGATATAAAATGGACATAGCAATTTTGTTTAAAAAATTAAAGTTGTTTTTAATAATTTAGTCTCATCATCTATATTGTTCTTAATCTTCTAAATTCATAAAATGATGTTGTAGTATGGAAATTAATAAAGTAATCTCCTCTGGCTGAGTAGATACAGCAGTGTTTCTTTTCAGTAAGTTTTCAGCAAGTAAAGGAACATGAGCAGAAGCTGCTGTAAAGGCCAACTAAGGTCATATCTGCTCTGCAAGTTGAATCTTACATCCATCCATGCAGGCAATGCAAATTCTTCAGGGTGCTTTTTTTTTTCTCTCTTCAGCTCAGAAACGTACAGGTTTTGTAAGAACCTTGGTTTCCTGCTTTGCTTTGATGTCTGCTTTCGTATTCTGTCAAGCACTTCCTCCAATGACTTCTTCCTCCCCCTTTTCTCAAGTCTACTTTGTCTCGAGTGTCTCCTCTCGTTGGCACTGAAACACTCTCAGCCACCCACCTACATTCCCCCATGTCTTACAACGAGCATGCCTTAGCAAGGAAGCGGACGTGAGTCATTGTGGCTGGTTAGACTGATAGCGGTTTATTCACTCATTCAAAATGGCAGCATTGAACAGATGGTACCTTTGCTTATTGCTGAATCAGTTTGGATTTGTTATAAATCCTGAACACCTCCAGTGAGACCATCCAGATGATGATATCATTTATCCTCCTAGCTTCCAACAGATGATTTCCTCTAATTATGTGATTATGTTTACTTGTGTGTGTGTGTGTGTGTGTGTGTGTGTGTGTCTACTACCAAATAAGTCTTTTTTTATGACTCCTCCTTGAACTTATTTCATCATGCAGTTCAGCTGGGCACAGGTTTTGTAAACCTCAGGTCTGAGTCGCACTCTGTGATCCCTTGATTTCCTCAGTGATTAATCATTCTATCAGTCATCGTTTTACTCATGTTCTTATTCAGCTAAACTGTGGAATAAAAACAGAGGCAAAAAGTAAGGACACATGCTCACTCAAATACTGTACTCTTTGTTAACAGGTTTCTTAACTGTTCTGTTCATATTGCTCACCAAAAGACACAGCATGTGTCCTTAACATATAGCTATCTTTGTGATTCCTACATTCAGTACTCTCACTTTTTTCCTTTGCTGCCCTGCCACTCAGCCACTTTGCCACCCTGAGCTCTGCCTCAGAACGAGGTCAGCCAAAAAACTCCACACCAAACAATGGAAAATATTCTGCCACCACTTCCTGTGCTGTCGATGAGTACACCCTCAGCAGACAGCCAGCAGCTGAAACCAGGAAGGGCAGTGCAATGGCATTTTATCAATGAGCCACACGTGCACTAAACATGTTTGACAGTGTCACAGTCCCTGAAATGTTTAATATCATGGGTGTGAGATGGGGCTAAAGACCAAAAAACATACTAATGGGTAAAATTTGATATTTGAATGCTAGCTATGGCTCCAATACAGAGACTTGTGAACGCGACTATATTATTGTATGCTTCTCATACTCGAGAGCTTTAGATCAAGGAAAGTTTACCTTAGGGCAGTCAGTGAAATGCCCAAAAGACACACCCAGAGTACAGTATGTAAAAGGAGTTGGTTGTGATTTGTCACAGGAATCTGCTAGTGTTCATCTGCACCGAGATATGAATACCAAGGCAACCAGCAATACAACAGTTGGAAAGACCTCTGACCAAAGCCAGAGTGTGGTATTGAACAGTTGAAACATCATACACTTAACATGATTAGAAGTAAGACTCCTTCTGGGGCCATGTAGAAAAAAAACTGTTTTGTAATGTTAGGTATTTTTGATAAAATGATCAAAGGAGATGACCTGTCTCGCCAAAAGCTGCCAAGAAACCAGCACATTCTTCCACTCAGGCCATCCGTGAGATAAACTATGTTAAAGGTTAAATGTTGAGTTAAAGTATATACCAAATGTCTAGGGCTGCAACTAACAATTGATTTCATTATCGATTAATCTCCATGATAAAAAAATAGTGAAAAAATGGCATTCACCATTTCTCAGATGCAGTTATGTCTTCCATTTGCTTGCTTTGTCTGACTAACTGTCTAAAATGTTAAGATATTTAATTTACTGTCATATATGACCAGGAAAAACGGCAAATTGTCACATTTAGGCAGATGGAACCAACAAATGTTTGACATTTCTGCTTGAGAAATGGCTAAAACCATTATTAGATTTCCAAAATAGTTGCAGATTTACTTTCTGTCGATCAACAAATTGTTTAATCAACTAATTGTTGCGGCTCTACAATGGTGTACTACTTATTGTATGTTTCCATTGTAATCCAGTCATTATAGTGACAGGCAACATATGTTTCATCTTATATAAAAAATACACATATATTAGTTGTGGTGGGGCAGGTTTTATTGGTTTTCTTAGCTATAGGCCCATAAAACTTAATCTACCTATTAAGCTTTATAAACATTATTATTTATGGCCACAAATGTAAGCTGGAGTGACTGGATTTCTTCTGCACTAAGAATCAACAGTATGTTGGATGATTTTAGTTCGTCATGCTTTGTGTCCCGCTCTGCATGTCCCCGTACTTGTCGTCAGATCTGTGCTCTTCAGCTGCCTGGCCTACCCGCTGAACCCCAGGCAAAGTCAATGGAGAGTGACAAGACAGTGTTGTTACTTAGCAGCTGACAAGCCGAGACAGAAACAGACCCGAGGGCCAATATGGCGGAGTTCACTGGGCCAGCATCACGCTCCAGGAACCAATTCTACACTTTATTTAACCGTCTGAGTCAAAGAACTTGAGCCCTGATAAGTGAAATTGGGCAAATAGGGTGGCTTTGTCGCTTCAGGCTGATGCTATCAGCTGCCACCCAGCTGAATGAGCCACCCCAGATTTTGAATTATACTGACTCATCATTACTCATGGTAACAATTATGTGCAACCCAAGCAGAAATGAACACCCTCTGCTTACGAGAATGCTCACATCAGTGTGACATATTTTCCCTCGTCTTTCACTGTTCACATGTTTGTTAGTCTTTGCTGAGGTGTTGTAGCCTCCCCTTTAACACTGCTAAGGCCTGAACTGTGATCTTATTTACTGAAGTTTTTCAAAATTGGATCACAGATATCCGAACAAACCCCTCTTCATTTTCCTACGTGCTGTACCCTCCCATTGGAGAGTGGGCGGGGTCATGTTGTCAGTGATGATTAGCTGCACAGCTGGGACTTTGCCTAACTCTGGTATGGCTGCAGGCTTGGCCCCATGCAGAGGGTCACGTCCCTGTTTGCCATTGAGCCTCTTCCTCTCTCTCCCACGGCATCTCCTAATCACTGCGTTATGAGAAGAACTCCTCCAACTGCAGGGTCACATCTCATTCCTCCTTAAAGCTTATTGACCCTCCCCCTGTGTCGGGCTTCAACCATAAACCTCTGCAAATTAAACTTGTTTTGTGCAGTATGAAGAGCATATATAGTGGTTGTATAGTCGTATCTGTGTATGGATTAAGTCAGCTTGATTCTGTGTGCGTGCGGGAGCATCAAAGAGCTGGCAATGTAGGAAAAACAACCTCAGAAAAACAAGGGACCTGCACCTGTTTGCAATAGGCTTGTTCCAAGTATACGGACTCAAGACCCCTTGTTTTTAAGTTATTTTAAAGGGAGAAAAAGCGATTTTTGTGCCTTTCATTGGAAGCAGCAGCTTTCCTCAAGTGACCCGAGGGAGCATTTGTTCATTCAGGCCCAGTCGTTCCTGCAGCAGCCCTATTCAGAGGCAGCTCAAAGACTGAATAGGGTTTACAGGCAAAATCCCACTTGATACTCTATTCTTCACCCTGCGTATGTTGTGCCATGATTGTTAACCTGTCAGAGCATAGGGATTTTTATGGGGATACTTGTTTTAACAAGTTCCTGTTCCACAGCAGGGAGTAGGAACATCAAACCATTATAGTCATGTCACTGTGATTATATCAGATGTAATACATAGTTTTTGAATGACATTATTTTGCTCTAAGGACTTAGTCATTACTAATCAAATTATGTAATATCCCTAAACCGTGGATACTGAGTTGACAGGCTCTGTATGTGTGATTAAGGGCTGTGACACTAACAGAGCCTCTTTATTGACAGAGGTTTTGACTTCTAAATCCCTTGTCAAGCACACATCATGAGACCAGGGACCGGTCTCTATCATCTGACAGTATGCTGTGACTTTGCTTCAGGCATCTTGCCCAACATGAGACCTGTTTTTTTTTTGTTTTTTTTGCATCTTATTGCAGGGCCGATACTCACTTTGTCAGCGTAGCATATTGTTTGAGTGTGCTTTTATCTAAAGTATCTCACAGTACAATGACTACATTTAATATCTGCGCAGGTGGCTAAAGTCATAAACACCCTTTCATATGCAGTGTTTGTGCGCTGCTATAGGACCACTTTAGACATAATTTTAGAGAGCAGTTAAAATTATTCTGTTATTTAGTCAGATAAACAGACCCAGGCAACCTTATTTTGATTGGCAGGATCAGAAATGACTTTGAACTCTCACCTAACATCCCTCTGATTTTAATGCTCTTCCAGGAGTCACGCAAACAGTGGACAAGCAGCGGCCTGAAGTGGAGGCACCACTGCAGGGCTTTTCTCGTAGCTAATGCAAAAACCAACTAAATTTGATTGACAGAAACTCACTTTAAGGTCAAGTGCAGTCATGTGCACAACAGCCAAATTCAAGAAAATAGCTTCCTAAATTAATGCCTGAGGCGTGCATGAGACTTCCTGTCACGTTTTCTAGCTTGTTTGACTTGGGGCTGTAGGTCAACCAGATAAGAAGCTATGTTTATGAACCTGCAACCAACCTGACAACATTCTTCCTCTTATCTTTTCACACAGCAAGGAGCTAATTTGACTGTAGCAGTTGGAATACTTGCCTCAAGCAACAACGCTAGTTCCAACCACGCAACTAGGCCAAATTTGTTGATATTGCAAATTGTAGCGTTTCCCTTGTAATCATTGCACCACCAATGCAGAGTTATGAGCGCCGCTGGTAAAATTTCAGATGATCATTAATATCAATGGGCTACTAATGATTTTACCTTTTCACTTAACACCCTACGTTATCGTGGAATTGTTTTGAGTCATCTACAAGTGCATCAAATCCCAGAATCCTCCCTGTCCTCACTTTTCAAAGGACATTGACTTGAAAGGTACATTGTGCGTAACGAGTGTGTGGTTGAATGAGTGCAGAGAGCGAGTGGCAGAAAAGTGAAGGTGAATGCGAGCGGAGCAAAGGAAAACGTTAGCAGTAAGTTGTCAATCAGGCAGTAAATGTACAGTACAGACTACAGTGTGTCAGTTAATAAATGCTGCAGCTTCTCAAGACCAAAAAACGCCTCATATGTTTCTTCCCAAATTGCTGGAAAAGTGAGGGGGGTTAGCTCCGAAGTTAGCGACAATGGGTTAGCCTAACCTGACCAGACTCACTTAAGGTGGACTGACCTTTTTAAGGTGGACCAGCTATTCTCATTTCATTGACAATCTCAGCCGCTCGTAAACAGAGAAATGTCTGGCTGCTGAGTCTCTCCTGAGTTTTGGTCAATTTTATTACACTCTATTAATGTCAGTGTGTTTACATGCACTCAATAAACCCGATTACTCAGACACCAGGTTATGCCAGTAAATCCATACTGTAAATCCATGTATACATGCAGCTGGTCAGTAATCAGATTTCCTCCCTACCCCCGATCTTATTTTGGAAGCATGGCTTGCTTATTTTGACTTAATAAGTTATAAAAGATACTGCTTCCTGACTTTTTTCTTGTGTGTCTCTGACGGAACAGTTTCAGCTTTTCCTCACAAAAATAATCCTACAAGAAAAAAAGTAAAAATTACAGTAAATTCTAAAAAAGATAGACTTGAATGATGCTAACCTTTTATTTAAACCTCTGAAAGACATTAAGTGAATCATGCCAATTTATAATGGTTTATTAGACCTGTTTGTTTCTTTTCCACTCAACTGTCTTCCAACTGTCCAGTCCACTTTAGTGATCTCCCTGATGGTTTCAAACTTTGCTCAAAACCACTTTCTGTTGTATGTTGGCCTATAAATGCAGGACTACTTGGTGATTTGGATAAGGTGATATGCCACACCTCCCTATTTCCCTGACTTTTCCCTGGCTGTACTTCCTTGATTTTAAATTGCACCCTTTCACTCAGCTTCTCTGTCACATCTTTGCCTGATGAACTAAACCAGGTATTTTGGCTTGTTCAGAGGGCTGAGCTCACAGCTGATGTGTGTATGTTGTCTGTGAGTTCTTTAAACTCGCAGCAGCTAAATACCTCACCAGCACATGAGGAAACTGGAAGGTCTTGAGCTGCTGTTTGTGGGGTGTGGTGAAGATAACTCTGACATGAGCTCAGATATGGAAACTCGGCTGTAAATCACTGTTTGACAGTCAACAGTACTGTAGTGGATGGTTAACCCCGCTTTTCTAGTTTCGTAAATGAATTCTTTTCTCTCGCCTGCTTTTGTTTTTTGGTTCTCAAGGGTCTCAAATGCAGTGAAACGGTCCAACCTGGCAGGGGCATGCGCTTGTCCAATTTGTAAAATGTTACAGATGTAAACTTACCTTGTTTTTTATTTGTTTGTTTGTGAGAATTTGTGTTACTGAAAGTCTTTGTGGAGTTTTAAAAATCGTTTCTTGCTTTGTATCGTAGTACATGGCAATCTGGAATCTGTCCATACATTTATTTATATATTGTCTATGCAAATGAATGAAAAAAATGTATTTGTTTAATTTGCCTATCAAATCATTAATGGCTGATCTGTGTGGGGCAAATATCAGAAATTAAACACATCAAAATACACAGAGCCACACATGCTAAAAAGTTCTGCTATCACACACTTTTACTAAAACTGTCCACCAAATGGTACAAATCTTACATGTAAAATTTACAGTACGTGGTACCAAAAGAGAGAATAACCTCTTCAACCCAAGACTATACCTACATTTTCACTTGAAAATAAATTAATCTGTATTCTTATAGTCAAGCTTCTTATGCTGTTTTTAAATTCACATATCCAGGACTGAGATTAGCAGTCAGGTTATATTATGAACTTGGTGTATTATTAACGTCATGTGCTAGCAATTACCCAAATGCTGATAAATATTAGATGTGGCTTGTAATTTTATCTACCTTCTCTAGCCGCTGTGTCAGAAAACACGCCCCTGTTTGAAGTTCACTTTCTGTTCTACAAGTCCGTCTGGACAAGAAGTCTGAGTCACGGTAAATAAAATTAACTTCCTGGCGCAATTATCTCTGATCGGTGTAAACCTTTGATGTTTAATAAAGATCAACAACATTACACACACCTCCATGATTAAAAAAATAAAAAACGTCCATGTGTGTCAGTGTAGGAAATTTAAAAAATATTTGAGGGGGACGACTTTTGCCCCCACTGTCTAAAAAATCAGGGAACTTACAAAATTTTGGGGGCACTTTTAAAAAAATAGTAATTAGTACATAAAGTTGCTTTTAAGTTTTTAATGTGAAATGAGCCCAGATTAAAATTCCTACAGTAATCACCACTTTGTAACCACAACCACATCAGTAAACACCGTTTCATTTCTAATAATTGTTTACATTTTCTAACTACAATAGTAAGCACATGAAAAGCAGAACAATGCAGACTGATTCCCTTTCAACAACTGAGATTTATTATTATTATTTAGGGAGAGCCCTCAGTATGAAACTCTAGGTGGCAGTATAAGATAATGATTGCAGCAATATTTAATGGGCTTGCTCTAATTAAATTTACCAAAAATGCTGGGGGGGAAATGCCATATTCAGACCTCCCACACAAGTCAAAACCAGTCTAACATCATTGTAGGTCTGATGCATTGCATGCCACCGCCTCAAGTTTTTCACAAAATTATCGACTAGTAGCTACAAGTATTGTCAAACGAGCCAAAATGAGTGTAGTATTCCTTCTTGATTGATGCAGTTCTGGAAATAACTTCAGTTGAAATTTAGCCCTGCTGACTTTTTGAGCATAGATGACATAACATTATAGACTCGACTATCCAGCAAAATATGTTCTAGATTTGGGACTAAGAAGCTTCCTTCACTTAGTGCTAGGGTTGAACAACTCGTCGAAATTTTATCGAAATTGCAATATGGCCCACTGCAGTTTTCCAATCGCAGAAGGCGCAATATTAGTTAGAGGTGAAATATGTGTCAAATTACCATTTTAAATTAAATATTTTCGTGCTGCAGAGATTTCCTGGCCTGCACATCATATTCTAAAGACTTAAGAAAAGATCTTTGGTACAGATCCCCACAAAAATCACACCATAATCATTTTTATATGTTTTTCAATAAAAATGAGAATAACCCTCTAATATTGCATATCATATTGCAATATCAGTCAAAATAATTGCAATTAGATATTTTTTCAAAATCATTCAGCCTTACTTAGTGCATTGAGCTCAGTAACGTTGGTCAACGGCACTGATCACCCCGCCAGTAGGCAAGACCCACATGTAGGCTGTAACATTAACGTTATCTTGCTAACTTGCTAATACTTATGTTAGCTAACACGCCAGACCAAACACATTTTAAAGTCTCTAGCGTTAGTGTTAATGTTACTTACCATAAGCAAATTGATGATGCTTGCTTGTTTGGTGACGATGAGCTGAATACTTCTTAAACCGTTCGCTTCCTTTAACAAAGTCATGATTGGCTTTTAGCTGTCCAAGGCTATGTTTGGGTTGCTTTACAGAGGTGGAGAGTCATCTTATTCACCTCTTCAATACCAAGCCAGTCTATTTTCCATTTTTCAACTGTAGAAGCAGCAACTCTCTTTGCCATCTTATTTGCTGGGGGTGGCGTTGGTGACGGCCCAGGGTTTGGGTTGCTTTCTTCTGTAACAGTTGGAGCTTTTGTGAGGGACCGTGAACAACAGAGCTGTTTGTGTGAGTGTGTGTTAGAGACAGAAAAGGAAATTAAATTAATTGAATAAAAATAAAATGATGGCTTAATGTAGGATTAGGATATTGGCCTAAACTGGTAAATCTAAAATTATCTAAAATAATCTTTGGGGCAATTTTGGCCCCTCAATCACGGTTCATTTTTGCCTTCGTCCTCCATTAATTTATGGCACTGGTGTGTGTTATACAGTTAGATCTGAAATTAAGAACATTTTCTATCTAAAAAAAATTATAATAATTTTTTTTTTTAAATGTATATGTGTATATATATATATCATGGTGGTCTTTTCTATTGTGTTATTAAATGTTAGACTGCACAAGAGCAAAGGGAGAGAAGGTGGTTTGAATGAAACAGATAATAAGGACACTTTATCCACTTTAAAGTCGGTTTCAGCATTTTGGGTTTCCAGTTAAGGAAGAAAGTGGCCACAGGACAAGCGGTGTGTTTGCTCTCCTGTGTTGTGCAGAATACACACTGATCCTTCTAATACCAAACAAACTCTTGTTTAAATGACTTTGTCTAAAACATTTTTGTTGTATTTTTTTTAATATACTTGATGGGTCTGTCAGAAATAATCCTCTACTATGACATTTGTTATTGTCACAGCAGAACTATGAAATAATGGAGACAAAAGTTAAATTCATTCTACAGTTAGCAATGTTTTGATATGTTAATGACAGAGAAAAGGAAGCCAACAACAAAACGTGTTTGGCAGTAATTCAAACCACTTACAGTCAGTTAACATGTGACTGTTTTAATACATGGAAAATGTGCTTATAATACACTTGTTTTTTCTACTTTATCTTGTCATTTCTGAATAGAGCTTTGGCAGTCTGGTCTGTATCACCATTTCCTGGGACCTCTGTGTGTGGTTCACTATCGTCCTCTCTCTCTCTCTCATTCACATTCTCTCTTTCCTTCTCATAGCATGTCTCTCTCTCTCTCCCCAGCGTACATGTTTCTCTTCCTTTACTCATGTTTCTCCTGTCTCTGTTTCCTCCCCCATTAAAATGCAGGAACCCATCCACTGCTTTCTACCAGGCTTTCCGGCCTAGCAGATTACGAGGGTCAAAGCCCGTCAACGATAGGTATGAGCTCGGGTGTGTTTACGTGTGTGTGTGTGGCTTGGAGTGGCTGGCTAAACCAGACTCTGCACCCCTTCAACCCTCAAGTGTCATTTTTCTAACAAGCAATAAGCTTTCGCTTACGACGTGTGAAGACAACACTATCACATGAAAAGAATCTTGACAATGTCACTTTTTGGTCGACAGTTGAGAGATAATTAGCGTGCTGGTAGCAATTTAAACTTAGATGTGATTGCTGACCACAGTTGCATAAAATCTTTAATCCCGCAATACATTTTTCACACTTACAATACAATAGTTGCTCTATTCCAAAAATGTTTGAGTATAATTATAGTCTTTTCTACAACAGTTTGAAAGGAAGTAAAAATGATTTAAATAAAAAGCAAAGACAAAAAAGAGAATAAGTACCCATTATGTCTTAAATTTTGTGTCATAAACATTTCTGCGGTCGCTAGGGCAAAAGGCTGCAGGAAATAACTGAATGTACTGAAAAATTATCACATGAAAGGAGTAAGTATTAGCAATCCTTGTGAAATTATTTGTGCATTCAAAAACTCTCATGAATCGAATCTTTATTTAACTCAATTGGTGGATTTTCTGCTTGCTGTTGAAAGGGAAAATGGCATTTTGAGACTAACTGCTGAATTAAATGACTTGTCATGCTGGAAATTTCGGCGTGCAATGCATGGAGAGACAGCATGGCACTATCAGAAGCGACGGGGGTAGCTTTTGTGACACTCCGTCCTGGCTGCGTTTCAGGGCTCTGTGACACTTTGAGTGTCTACGTTCTGTCACGAGGATCCGGTGCTCAGGTTTCTCTGGCCTTTATGACGTGTGCAGTCTAATGCCAGGGGGTTTTAGCATTGCAAATAGCAGATCACATTGAGATAACATGACGGAGTTTGCGTTGTATGACGTGATATTCTCTGAAGTGTGTCATTTGTATGCTCAGATGAGAAGCTGATGATTACCGACTTGGCATCATTGACTCTGAAAATAACTCATTTCACATGTTTTAAGCAGGGTTATCAATAGACAGCTGACTGCACTAGTAACTAACCTGCCATGACTGTTGGGCTTATTTATGTGAAATACTGTCAGCTAAATTAAAGTAACCTCGCAGGTCATTTCCTGGTCAAGTGTTTTCCTTTATTCATCATGCAGTCATCACCACAGTGAGAGAAACTGTTGGACAATCAACACAAAATTAAATGGGACATATTATGAACATTTAAAGGGACGCCACGGTAGGAAAATTTTCCCACAGATTAATAAACTCTTGACAACACCAGTGTTACCGGTTACACCAGACACTTTACAAGACGATATATAATGCAGCGTCCGTCATCTAACTAAGATTTGATAACGCGCTTAGTATTTTACAAATTAGAGGTTTTTTTATTTGATGAATATAGGCGCTGATACGCAAAAATGAATGAAATGGGTTTTATTTCTATAAAAAAAGCATGAAAAGCAAATGACGGTATGGGCAGTGGGCAAGTAATGTAATCAGTGTAACACCAGTAACACTGACTACCATGGCAAGCCTAATTTACAGATCTGTATTTAGATCTTGGGGCTTTACCGGAAATCCGAAATATGACAGTGGACAATGCAAACAACACATGGAAAAAACTTAGCAACAACCTTAGCAGCAAAGGCTACAGAACGGATGGCCTTTTATGAGCATGCATCTCGTCTGGAATGTAGAAAAAAACGTTGCAAATTAAGAGTTCAGAGCAGGTTGAAGTCTGGGCTTTTGATCTGCAGGGAGCATTTCTACTAAGGCCGGGCGATATGGACAGAATCAAATATCACAATATTTTTGACCAAATACTACTATCAATATTGCAACAATATTGTAGGGATGACTATTAGTGCTTTCACAAAAAATATTTACACAAAGATTTTTGATAAATAATCAACAGTAATGTGGATATAATGACTAAGTGGGTAAAATAAATAATAGAACAGCTGGAATAGTCTGGTAATTGTTGCACATAGTGTACAAATACTACCTAATAGTTCCCACATTCATAACTGATTTTTATGCTTCTTAATTAATCAGTTCCTTAAAAATCCTCTTTTAGTCTGAGTTGACAAATAGAGCGCACCCACATAATTATTTGTTTTCTGTAGTTTGCTTGTGATACCAACATGCATAGTTGTGGAGTAAAGCCTTAATTATATGTCTCTTACCCTCACAAAAGTTTTGCTGTATTATCAATGGATTGTTAATGATTCTAAAACCTGTGAATACCTGTTGAGTAACGTCTGAACTTCAGACAGATGAATGCCAGTTGGCTTTGACTTCAAGCAAATATCCATCCGTGGTTTATAAGTGGCTTGCATTAGTCACTGCCACTTTTTGTTCCCATGTGCTGTCTCACTGAGGTTGTTTGAGGTCTTGACTCTCTTCCACGGATGTTTAATTGGCTGCCAACAAACATTGGCAAACAAGCATTGGAATTAAGGTGGCATCGGAGTCCTTTATGTCGAACATTTGGCTGGCTCGTCATGTCAAGAAGTGCTGTGAGAACGTCTGAGCAAAGACTTCTAAGGCAGTGATTCACAGTTTGAGTCCCAGAACACAGGGATCCTTTATGGAGTCCCCAGGCATCCGCAGGAAAATTAGAGTGATTTTTTACTTCTACTCTTATCTGCCAAATGTGAGCACAATGGGACTGTGTGTAATGTGTTCTGGCTAGAGGATTCACCCAGATCAATTTTGCCAAGAATATTACTGATTAAGAAATATCTACTCAGCCTGTGCGTTGTCCCTGTGACAAAACTGCTCTCGTATCTAGATTTTATATTTGGTAGTACTTAAAATAAAATATTTACAGAAATTCTGCTCTAAGGCAAATGATACTAATGTATGTTACGGTGCCATTGTGGTTTAAATTGAGGAGATAAGTACAGTTTGTGTTTTTGTTTCAAGTTATTTCACAGTAACGATCAAAGAAATTGGTTACAACCATATTTGATTTGAACAGATTTCTGCATGAAAGCTGGCATGTGACTATTCTGCTAGTTTATCTACACTCCGATGATTTGCTACAGCTGTTGGCACATAATCTTTAACAAAGTGGATACAAACAGATGTGTCAAATCCAATGTGTGTTTGTGTAACGCACTGCTGCGAGCATGAGATGTACCAGTGTCCATATGACTGTATTCTTCGTCAAATCAAGGCAGTCCTGATGGGAAGTGAATGTTTACGTAAAACAACAGTAGCAGTTGATCAAGTGTGCAGCGTTGGCAAAAGATTTAGAACTTCTGTTTGTTCCTCATCCAGCTTATGTTTGCCTGCGGGCTCTGTGACTAACAGTACAGCTTTATTCAAAACTTTTCAATTAACCGTAGTTAAACCCGAGGGAGCCGCCTCATTCCACCACTCTTTGTCCTCAGCCAACTCTCCTGCAAGGTTGGACTTGTTTGAGGTGAAGGGGGATTGCTCGCAAACAGTTTGAGGGCACAAAAGAAGCATTCCTGAAAATGATTGCTTTGTGAAAAATGTAAAACCTCAACTGGGCAGCGTGCCCCCAAATCACTTGTGCTTTTTTCTTTTTTTGCACAACCAGCGGTGAAACTTAGCGTAAGTTTCTGCTGTGTTGTGGGCATCAAAACATGCTTGGCTGTTGAGCTTCACACCGCCACATGTGCTGCAGCTGGGCTTAAATGTCCTCTCGTTCACAGCTCGTCTTTCAACTGCAACAAGCGACAGATGAATTTATTTTAGCCTAACTAAATTACAAGTTACACTCTGCATTTGTAAACATTCCAGAAAGCGATCTGTTGGCCAGCTGAATGGAATCATTGTGAGACGGTGATTGGTCCCAAGTAAAGCAGTAGCAGCCCTTTTACTGCCCTCAGACCACAGTGATCAACTTTATGATTACGGACAATAAAGCAAAGACAGATTTATATTCTGATTTAGGACACCTGATCAGTGGGGCAACACTCAGCCACAAAGGGTTATTTGATTCAGACCAGGTATGCGGTCACTGTTTATGGCACATGGGAAAGCACCAGTTTCACTGTTGTTCATCAGTCTGCCGTCCTCATTCTCCTATAAAATGGTGTTTCTTTTGTACAGTATCACCGGTTTAGTTATCATCTGATAAAACTTGGATTTTTACCAAATACTCCTTTTTTCTTGGCAAAGACTCAATTGAAATCACATTCCCTCCATACAAATGAAAACACACACACACACACACAAAAACACATTTTGTAATTGCTAACAGGCTGCGGGGCATATCCTCAGAGGACCCAACCCAATTCAATTTCGAGGTCCTTCTTAGAAGCACACACAAAAGTAAGTACATAATTTTGAACGGATTACTCAGTGCTTGTACAGGAGGTACTCCCACCCTCCAGCGAAATCACTAACTGCAGGCCATGATGGAAATGACATGACTTGACATTGTGCAGAGCTCTGATCTTAAACTTAACAAGCCTTTTAGATGCAGGGAGGATGATGATGGATGGAGATCATAACCATTAAAGATTTAAACTGGTTACATAACAGACCTCATGTCTCAAAGAGGGCACTGTATGGGGGCACCATTTTCATCCTGTCAACTTTATCTTTGGAAACTTTGCTGACATTTGACCTTTATTTATCCAGGAAGGTTTGCTGAGCACACAGGTCCCTTTTCAGCTACGTATTGCTTCACACTCAGTCAGTTAAAGGCATTCATAGCCAGGAGATACCTAATATAACCATAGACGTCTACTGTTCGCCATTAAACATCCCTGCTGGACCAGCAGAGTGGCAGACTCTTCACTAATAAGCGCATGAATAATTGTTGATAAGGAAGGGTAGTAAAGCTGCAACGATTAGTCAATTAGTTGATTAATCAGTTGACAGAAAATTAATCAGAAAATATTTTGATGATCGAATATAATAATATATATAATTTTATTTATTTTTAAAAGCAAATATGCCAAAAACTCAGCTTTGCTTTGGCTTCAAAAATATGATTTAATTCTTTTCTTTGTTGTGCATGATAGTAAACTGAATATGTTTGGGTTTTGGTCTGTTGTTCGGACAAGATAACCTTTACTCAAGGAAATTAGAATGGACATTTTCACTATTTCCAGGCATTTTATAGATAAAATGATTAATGAAGAAAATAATTAGAAGATTAATCAATAATGAAAATTATCACCCTAAAGGGTGGCAAGTTCAGATTTTACCTCTAAATCAATTTTCCCTCTCAGGTCATGGATTCAAACAGTTGACCCTCAGCTCACAAACCCATTTTCTAAACTTTAAGATGACTTCTAAGTTGTATCTCCACTTTGTAATGTCAGGTCATGTATGAAGCTCAAGCTTTGCCAAAGCCAGTCAGAGCTGAGAGCAATGGCTGAGACGTGTTAGGCCCGATGTTTTTGCTGCATAGTGCCTAATGACATTAGGCTGACCCAAACCCTCTACTTCAGAGAGGAAGCCCAAATGAGGCCAAGTCCTTGATCCCGTGATAAATGCTCTGCTGAATACAGACACTCGTTAACAGTGAGGTGCCTGGATTTTCCCATTAAAGCTTCAGGAGTAACACTATTACTTTTAACACATTCCAGTGGGGTCTTAATCCACATTAAGCCAAAACAAGTGGCAAAGGCCCAAATCACCTGGGGAGGCAAAGGAAAAAGTAGTGAAATATGATACAGAGGTGCATAGTGTAAGTTTAAGACTGGTTTTAGTTAAACACCATTTTGGCATTTGGTGATTATTTAAGGCTGGTGGACCCCATGCTCTGGACCCCGCCGTGTTTACATATGGCATTTGATGGTCACATTACACTGGCCCTGTTCACACCTGGCATTAACATGAGTCTTGAGTGATCGGATCACAAGTGGACAGTTCTAAGTACAGGTGTGAATGCACCCAAGACGCCTTGAGAACGCGTTCTGATCTGATCTGATTGCTTAGTGATCTGGGTGGGCCACATATGGTCACATTGTGTACGCAAATGTGTCCTGGGCCACATTGAAGGACCGCCTACTCAACTGAAGTTCTCTGCGTGAGCAGAAGTATGTAATCATTCCCACGCCAACAGTGTCATATTGAAGTGTGAAACAACAAGAAGAAGCCACAACAAAAATGCAAGCAAAAATAAACAGGCAAAATGGATTCTTGTGGATGGAGTACACATGAAACATGCTGTCTGATTTCCGTTAGGGCTAAATAGTTTTAGTTTTGCCTGAACGTCAACGTCTTTGCAAACTTTGCAAACAAGGCACGGGAAGTGCATTTCTGCCTCCCGCTGGATAAAAATAGCAGCGCATTTGGTCTTTGCAAATAAGAAATGATATACGTGTTTATTTGCATATAGAGCGGGGAAGTGAGATCTGATCACAAGTGGTCACTCGAGACGCAAGTGGAGACGCATTCTAATGTTAGGTGTGAACTGACGTGCTTAGAGCTGTCTACTTGTGATCGGATCACCCAAGAAGCATCTTAATGCCAGGTGTGAACAAGGCCACTGTGGCTCTTTATCACTTCACGTCTTCAGGAGCCCGAGGGGTGGCTTGGCTAACATTACCAAACATTCCTGCCAGCAGTTAATTTAGCCCCTAGACAGGCTAAGATAGCAAGGCCATTTAAATTAACAGTGATGGATAAAGCTCATCCGTTGACTTGAGAATTCAGATTTTATCATATATTAAGCCCCTGAGGGCCTTGATCTCTTCTCATGCTCCCTGCCGTCCGGTTCATCCACCAAGACGTCTGCTGTATGTGTCTCTGGGGAGGTTGGTTGGTGGGCTTTGAGCACGTCACGTAGGGACATATGCAGAGCAAGGCGTTGTTTATGTGCATGTCTGGAGATTATGTAACAGGCAAGGGTTCGAGTGGGACAGTTCCTTTTAGCCTGTTTACGAGGAAGCTCGGTGGCAGCAGACACACCTACTCATGACTCTGATTTAGTGCTGAAAAAATAAAACCTTCATCTCCAGACAAGGGGTCCCTGAAGTCTGTCTTATGTTGTTTAGTCTCTATTGTGTCAGCATTGACCCAATACGTAGACAACACGTCCAACAATACAGTCATATTACTTCCCAGCATCCTGCAATTGTCACCATTGTTTGACTCTACAGTGCAATAAAGACAGAAGAGGTTGTCAAGATTCTTTCTGTGACTATTTCAGTTCAGTATGCAAATTTAATTGTGGGGAATTCAAAGCATTAATCACCAAATACCAAATGTGCCTCGTGCATTTCCTTGTAACTCTCAGGTTTCAGGTTAATTGTGAACAACAACAAGCATGTTGATGGTATGTACAGTAGGTTCTACCCCGGAAAGGTTTATATTTTCACATAACTTGCAATGTAAATTATCATTTTACTCACACCTACTATAAAAGTAAAAGATAAGATCTCAGCAAGCAGTATTCTTCACATTTCTTCAGCCAGTCTTTAGATGGCCACATCACACTGTAAAAAATATACAAATTGACTTGTGTTCAGTTTTGACATTTTGTCTATAACAACAAAAAGGAAATTTTTCTTTTGATGCGACGTAATTAGACTTACAGCTGAAACAATTTGTTGTTTAGTCAGTTGACAGAAAATAATTTGATTTAATAAATTAATTATGTAATAAAAGTAATTTAAGCAAAAATTGCCAAAAAAATGTTTTCAGCTTATTGAATGTGAATATTTGGTGTTTTTTCTGGACTTCTATGATAGTAAATGAAATATCTTTGTGGTTTTGACTGTTGGTCTGACAAAGCAATACATTTGAAGATGTCACCATGAAAGACATTTTATTTCTGACATTTTATTTGCTGACATTTTCTAGACCAACTGATTGATAAAGGAAATAATCAAACAATCATGAAAATAGTTGCACCCCTAATCAGACTTGTCCCTAACAATTAAAAACATTCTTTTTTTTCTTAAAACAAGGGAAGGCATCTTTAAAACAATCAGAACATGCTTCTACTAACAAAATAATGATACTTGACTGAGACATATTCCTAAAATAAATGAATCTCCACTAAATGTGTTAATTGACTCCACTGGTTGATGTTCAAACTTGTTTTGTCACAGAAGTTGATGGAAAAGTGGATGTGACCGCTCCCATGATCTAATTTATCTAACTAGATGGGTAAACATGAGGGGCTCCCAGGTCCCCTGTTGAGAACGAACGCCCTCTTGCAAAAATACTGGTGTCTTTGTTTTCAGAGAGGGTGATCATTAGTTGAGCAGCGTGTTGAGGGGCCGGCTTGGTTGTTTGCAGTCATGCAGTTGTTTTGACCTTTTCAGCAAGTCAAATAGAGAAGCCACTTTCAGTTCTCTGAACCCTCTACAAACCATTTTACATTTACATGTGGCATGATAGTTTTGTGAGTTTCACTTGCTAGTTTACAACTGAAACTGGCAGTGTGCACAAGGGTCAGAGCTGCGGTGGCAGTATTTCCTGTAACTTTTGAATGATTTTGGCTCGTTAATAAAAAAAAAAATAATGAGCAATAATCTTTTAAAACAACACTCATTTTTTCAGCCGGTTAATAAAATGTCCTCATAAAATGGAGGCCTGTGGTTGATTTCTGACATGACAATGAATTCATTGTGATCATTTAGGGAAGACACGACTAAACTGCTGTTTCCTGAGGCCTCGCCGTCAACTAATCGGAGTCTTTGCTGACCTCATCTGGCGTAGAAGCTGAACTGCAGCTTTCAAATCAAGGAGCCAGGCAAAAGCAGATCTCTGAGCAACAGTGAGTCGTCAGTGAGCGCTCTCCTCTGTTGTTGCAGCCCCCACCCTCCAGCTATTGTTTTGAAACATACTCATTGAGGGAGGGGGGGTTATCACTGGAAGACTGAGGTCTAATTTATTCAGCTGCCTCCCCCCACAGGGAGTGTTTGTATGCTTTGGGACGGGGACGTGTGCCGATGCATCTGGGACCTAATGGAGAGCACATTGTATTTTTCTGATGTTGTAAAGCATCATGTGATAAACCCAGAGAGATGGTGGAGACCACACTTTGCTCCTGCACGTGTCTTCATGTCATATAGAGCCACACATTGAGTCTCCTGACAGTACTTAAGGCATTCAGCTGACCCCTCTTTCTCTCCTGAGCAACTCGCAGCGTCAAACAGGAGACGAGCTGATTGGTGGAAAAGTCGGCTGTAGTTGGTATGGAATGCAAAACTTTGTGGTTACAGGACTGTTTTGATAACCAGTCCCCAGTAAAGAACTTGACTGTGCCGTGTCACAGCGTGATGGTGGCTCTGACACAGATGTCTGGGTTTAGAGGCACTGGCCTTGAGGCCGGAGGTGTCCAGAGCTGGAATGTGCTGCCTTGTGGTCCTGGAGTCTTTGCTGGAGGGGCGGGAGTTCATGTGTGTGTGTGTCTGTGTGTGCACTGCTGCAGTCTGCAGGGAAGGCCCATGTTGAGGTTAACACAGCAAGTGGTCCTTACATAAACCACCACATGTCTTCCTCCTTGAATAAAATGTACAGTTTGCTTTGTTTTTCTTGGACACTGAATGGCAACAAATTTATGGAGGGTTTTCTTTTTCTGCCCAACATTTCTTCTAACTCCTCCAGGCCAAATCTGCCAATCATCTAAATTAATTAAATCCAACGTGCTCGTCTTTTGTTTATGTTTTTGATGAGAACACATTCCATCCGAAGCTTGTAGACATTCTTCTCTCTCATTGTCCCAGGTGTGTAAATGCTCAGGTCAAAGACAGGAATGTCTTCTCCTCACGTTGTTTATCGACCCTCAAATCACAAAACTCGTGCAAGTCGCTCACTGTGGAATGCAACACATTTACTCCACTTGTCATCACATGAGTGTAGATCTGCCATGCTTAAAATATTGTTTCCAAACCGCTGTTTAAAAACCATTTATAGTTGCTTGGTAATCTGACAAGAATTTATAAGAGTAGGTCAATGAGCTGACTTTTTTTTTCCAGGTTTTACTTACTTGCCTCATGTTTTTTTTTTCTTCTTTGCATTGCCCCAGGAAAGAGAGAAAGAGGAGGAAAACTGTATAAATGTGGAACGCTGCATTACAAATCTCATTACTTCTAAAGCACATGAATCCACCCAGCAATGTGACTTTGAAACGGTGTTACATTGCGCTGATATTAGCTTCAATGTCAACGTGACTAATAAAAACTTCCAGTATTCTCATCTGTCTTTGAGTGTCATCGCTAATATACAGTTCAAAAGGAAATCCACCATCTCAATCAGCTTTTCACGCTGATTCTTAATAAAAAATAAGCACATTAAAAGGAAGCTGCACAGTCAACATGAGGAAATTTAAAGAAGAAAAACATCTGGTGCATGAAAACTATTTGGGGCATGACAGATCAGGACTCAATTTGAATCCCATGAATACAGATGATTGTATTTCTATTGTTGCAGAAACACACTGATAAAGAGCGGCGTGACATAACACACAAAAGAAAACAGGAACAACAAGATATCAAAGCCAATTCAGTTTATTAATTCTCATGAATAGGTCGTCCTGTGCCTCTAGAGTCGCATGTATAGTTGTTGGCAGACAGTGGCAGTGAGTAATGTTGTAGGTGAAGTACGGGAGGGGGGCGGGGAGAGAGGCTTGAGCTCCGCCCCTTTGTTTTCTCACCATGTGACCGGAGCGGAGTGGGGTTTTAAGACGCGCTCAGGTCTCAGTCAAAGAAGAGCTGTTCTAACTCGCAGTGGATCCAGTATATTGTCAAACTATCGGGGAAACTTTTGGAGAAACGACAACATGCGTTGTAAAATGAGCTACACTCTGCCCTGCACGCCGGGAACTTCACCGACATATTCGGGACGTTTGATGTCTTACAGGGCGAGATGTGTCAGGTAATAGACTCATTTATGAAGTTCACCATAGGTTATATACATGGATTTGCTCACTCTTACATGGGCTGTGTCTTAGGTTATACACATGGCTGTGTAATGTATATTTCTATATCTGGACTGAAGACATTTAACTCTCAGCTGAGTGTTTCATGCCATCTTGGGACTATTTGCTGTTTCTCTCTCTCTCCCTCTCTCTCACTCTCTCTCTTTCTTTCTCTCTCTGTGCCCCACGTTTTTTTGTTACTCTGCCATCAGCTGTTTGGTATGCAGACCACTCACATCTCACTCTGGTTGTGGCACACCAGCATGTTTTCCACAGCTGTGGCATCTGTTTCGCTGTGTTGCCCCCCCCTCGGGCTGCCCTCAGCGCGCCGTACGTGCGCTTCAGCACGCAGGACGCATATGCGTTATGGACTATTGAAGAGCTCCATATGATAATCAAAGTGTGCTGCTTGACAATGGTCGCATTTAGATGCAGGCCTAATATTTTAAATGATTTCATAGCAAGTTTAACTGTAGTTGCTGAAGTTAGTTTGTGCATTTTAACTTCTCCCCTCCAAATTGGGTCACCAAGCGCCGTTAAACTTTGCCACATTACATATTTTGCATCTCAAGAGACTCCGTTATATGTTAAAAATGTTTATATATTTTTATATATAATGAGATTTTTGCTCTCATTCTGATTTTACTACAGAGTTTGTAGATTTAAATCGGCTCAATCCAGGAGAGTTTATGTCTCCACATGTGAGCAGTTTAACCCTGTTGATCGCTCTTAAAGTGCGTTTTCTCTCTACACTTCTTCTTTCACATATAATTTTATAAAAACATAAGTCTGCACATTATGTTCCCTCTCATGTCTCAGATGCTTTTCAGAGCACCTTCTAGCGGCGTGCAAACGAGTCGCTCCCTTCTTTTCTGTTTTTGCATCCACATCCGAGCAGGGCGGTGGGTTGTGCAAGAGAGTCTTTCAGGACAATAATCTGTTGAGACGGCTTAAGATCCAGTTTTTTTTTTTGTGTGTGGACTGTGAGGTAAACTCCGAAACTTGGCATCGTTGTATTAGAAGGAAGCTATAGCTATAGCTGAGTAAGTTGATCGTCTTTTGTGTTTACATGTGGATTCGCTTTTCTCTTTCTTTCTCTTGAGGGGGAAGGGGGATGGGGGAGAAAAGAAAAATGTTGCGCTGCTGCTCCGAAGTGATCTGATATCAAAGTGGGAATGCAACAAGAAGTGATGTGGATTTTCGGCATCTCACCGGAACCTGATAAAAAACGTGTTTTAACAGAGAATGGAGAACAGTGAGTTTCATTAGATAATGTTATCTGATCGCAGGCGGCGGCAGCAGCAGCGGCGGCCGCACCCGGAGCACAACTCCTGCAGGATCAGGCACACTCCTTCACCGTGATCTGTTTGCATTTCAGTGGAGTCATGCATAGATCCCCTGCTTCCGATTTTTGGTTTTATACGGAAAGATTGTAGTGAGATGTGTTGCATCTTACTTTGGCTTCTTACCTTGTAATAATGTTTCAAATCATCTTTAAAATGTGCTACAGCATTTTGATCATCACTGTCTGTTCATGTGTGTGTGACCATGCTCTTATTCATGCATGACATAGTATTTAATCCAGAGTTGGTCCTACTGATATCAGACATGATGTGAGACTACTGATTTACTGCTGTTTTAACAGAAATTTACACTTGGTCAAGTTTATTTGTACGACTCAGTATTACTGTAGCTCCGATATCAATATGACACATAAAAGTCCTCCCAACATTAAGAAAACCTCATTTATTGTGTGGTGTCTGTGACAAAGGCGGCAAATCCCTCAAGGATTTTTCTGATTCATTATGGGAGCTTTCTGGCTTTCTGAGTGTTAAGCATGAGACTTTTTCACCTCTCACCTCCTTACTCTGATGCTTTTTCATATAAATCTCCAGTATGGCTTTTAGCATAGTCCGGAGTGGTTCAGCAGCACCATGTTTGTAACTTGCCATCTCTCAGTGGGTGTTGGAAAGTGTTCAACACTGTCATCTGTAGCAAGTGCACTAAAAATAGTATGGTGTTTTTTTTTTTTGGGTCTGTGTGTTTTGGAAAGGGATTCAATCCCGTATCTGTTCATCTCATTCTTTGGAAACAGATGTGACGGTTAATCAGAAAATCTTACCAGTGAAATTCGGGGAGGACTATGAGGATCAGATTTGGCAGCTGGTGAATTTGAAAGCATTGATATCGATCTAAAGCACATGATAGGCAGATGGTTACTGTGTGTTAACGCTTGCTCTTTTTTTCTCCACAGTGCATCCGGTGCCAGTGTAGTCGCCATCGATAACAAGATTGAACAGGCCATGGTGAGTTTTCCACACACACACACACACACACACAGAGGACAGTTGCTAAAAAGAACATATTGGAACATTTGGAAGAATATCTAATGTTCATAAAAGCTTCATTTGCTGCTCTGAACAACCAGATTTCAGTTGGCCTGTCTTAGTAAAAACACACTAGAGATTCATACTAAATATTCAGTTTCGCTGACACAGTTTGATTGACAGATGATCTCTTGAAAATGCAGTCGCTAAACCCTCACAGCAATGACACCTCAGCACAAGAGATGTTGAAAGAAAGAAAAAGATCTCACATTTCCACTTTAAGTTCTGAGATGCCGTACATCCTTTTTCTTTCTTTGACAACCGGATCAGCTGTTTTTTTTAAAAGGTTGCTTTTTTTAGCAAATGTCACATTGGAATGAATCTGTCTTGTATGCTAATTTCAGTCTCTTTCTCCTCTTACCCTCAGGACTTGGTGAAGAGCCACCTGATGTACGCTGTTCGTGAGGAGGTGGAGGTGTTGAAGGAGCAGATCAAGGAGCTGTACGAGAGAAACTCGGTGCTGGAACGCGAGAACGCCGTGCTGAAGTCGCTGGCCAACTCGGATCAGCTCAACCAGCTGACCAACCAGCTCACCCAGGGCAGCAGCACATCGCCGCCACTGCAGCAGCAACAACTGGCGGTCGTCACAAACAGCACCACCCCGTTGGCTCACCACGAGGGGAGTCAGAGCGTCCCTCATCAGCCCAACATCACCTCGGCGTGATCCCCCTTCCCCCGACACACACGCTCAAACACACACCTCCCACGGACAGGAGCGGAAGATCCTGTTAGAAAAGACAACAACTACTACCGTCCCCTTAGCTCCATAAAGCAAAAGGCTCAGCTCTGCGTTTAATATGCTCCATTCGAGGAAAAATCAACAACAGCAACATCATTGTTTGCCACAGAGAGCCATGCTTCAGTGTGTGCATGCTGCCGTCACCGGGCCTTTGCATTATTAAGACATTTACCACCCCTTGAGAAGTCTTATTCTGGCCTTGTGGTTGGCTGCAAGAAAGCTGCAAAAGAAGAAAAAAAATGGCGGGGCAGGGGAGCCAGAGTGCAACATAAAACTGCATACTGTTCTTGTGCAGGAGACGGGGGTCAAAGGGCACAGAGAGCTTGATTTGTTGGGGCGACAAGTGGTCAAAGAGGGTGGCGCGACCCTGCGAGGGGCCAGCTGTGGCGACGTAACATCCAGCAGGGACGTTATACTGTCCTCCCAGTATCCCCCACCCCACATCACTCCAGGGCTGGAAGTGGCCAGAGGGCCGAGGGAGAAGTCGGGGAGAGGGTTCGTCCTCCCCGAGCAGAGGAGGGACGCCTGCGGGCGCCTCTGCTCGAGCGGAGCGAGTCGAGTGCCTCGGCTTGTTATATGCTGCAACAAAAAGCTTGTGTTGTTTTCTCAGAGCCACCATACTTTGACATGAATCATAATACTTATTAGTTCAGTTTTAGTATTTGCATTTATTTATTTCAGGGCTGCTATTTTCATAATGTAAATGAACAATGTCATGGAGATACTTATTAAAAACAAAAAAACAAAACTCTCTCTTTGGTCTTTTGGTATTTTAGAATCTGTCAGGTATTAAATTTGGTAGTCTCTTGCAACATGTAGATCTCAGTAAGTAGGCAATAAGTTCCATAATAGACATTTTCTCTTCTCATGAAATAGTGCTAACACTAAAGCCGAGCTTACATTAGGTGAAATCCAGGTTGAATGTATATTTTGTAAAGTGTAAAGTATTAAGAGTGAGGAGGGTTTGTACAGGAGAAAACCTGTTAAGATATGAAATATGTGATGGGATGTTTCGATAAAGAAAACTATTAATTTACTTTTTCTAGACTTGTCAAAACGAAAAACAGACATGAATTGGGGGTTTGGTTTTGGGGGGATGAAAAGCTGTGAAAATTGTTCGACCTACTTTATAACCAAAGACGCAAAGCTGTGTAAGTCTGTCGTTTTTCCATTTTTAAATGCACACTCTATATTTTTTTTTTCTACTCTCTCCTCCCCCTATATTTTTTGTTTTGCATGTTCTGCATGATCTATAATCAAACCACTTTCTTACCTCATGTTTTTAATCCAGCACTCATTTTTCTATCGAGCTGTCAGTCTGTGAGTGATTTGTGAAAGGACTTCTGAAAGAGAAAAGGAACAATGGGCAGAGAGGGTGGATTAAGTAGGTGAGGGTAAGAAAAAGAAAAGAATGGAAAGGTGTTTGCGTCGGTTGGAGGGAAGAGACTTGTACGCAAAACAGTCAGAAAAGGAGCCATCTTTTTTTTTTTTTTTGTTTTGTTTTCATGTAAATGCTGTGTTGAATTTCATATGCAGAGAAAGGTTTTTTGTTACATTGCAGATTTTAATGTATTTAACAAATGCAGCATTTAGATTTCGATTGTAGTGTACCAACACTTTGCTTACAAAGATAAAAAAAAAAAAATAACTAGACAAACAATATCCGCAAAACAAAACAATGGAAACTATTAAACATTTCACAACTGAAAGCTGGAGCACCCAGTCGATTGTGTATGCGCATATTATGGGATGTCCTGTCTGTGTCACGTCTTTTGTGCCTCCTGTGCCGTCACCTGCTGTCGTCAGGTGATACGGTTTATTTCTTCGTGGCTTAGAACCAAACCAAAATGCTTGGTAATTGTACAATCAGTCATCTTTCTACAGGATGGACTCTATGATTTCCTTTTTTTTTTTCTTTCACAAATGGGCTTATTTCTCTCTTTAGATTTTTTTTCCTGTTTTTCTTTCATTTGAAGGAGATGCCGTGTACATGCCAAGTGTACTGTATGGAAGTGATCACTGAGCCTTGGAGAAAATATCTTAACAATGCCCTTGTAATGTGCTGTTCAGACAATTTTAGTTTTCAGTCAAAAATAAATTACTGTTTTATTAAGAATGTCTTCATGTGTTTTTATTCTCACAACCCTTTTTTAACCAGGTAAAGCATCAATATTGTTGAACATTTCCACACTTTTGTTACCATGAACACATTTTTTAACTAAATCAGAATATTTTTTCACAACAGACATTGATTCTTTTTCACAGCAGACAATTTGAAATTCGAAAAGCACACTCGTAACGACTAATAACGTTAAAGAAAACTTTGTTCTGTTTCAAGTGTCCCATTAAGGCGTGACAGCGAGCAAGCATGCACGATACCACGACCCTGAAACGGAAGCAGCTAAATGGAATTCAGTCATCATGATTTTTTAATAATTATTTACACACTTGCTTCACTGAGGCGTGTCAAAATGCCTTCTGAGAAAAAAAACAGCATTGCCACGCAAGTCCACAAACTTCTCCTTTTGGAGTAGTTGTCTAACAAGTTAGAAAAAAAAGGGTACCATATTTTGTAGAACTGGAATGGCTTGTCCTTTAAAATAAATGTCTCCATGTGCATGAATTCCAGTAGATTTGATCAGTTGCGTTATAAGTGGAGGATGTTCAGACACTTAAGAAATACTGTGTACATTGTGTAGCAGTGAACACGAGAATTTTAAGTAGCTGAACCTTAGAAATCTCCAGGATACAAGCAAGTGGGGCAAGACTAGGAGTTATTCCAATTCCCCTCAAATTCTTGCAGAACTGACCAAAATAAAGATATACAGTGACATCCAAATGTACAATGTAAAAATGTTTTATCTTCAGTCTTACATTTAGAAAAAGTTCTAGACAATTTGGGTTTTTTTTTTAATTAATTCACTGGTGTGATAGGAAGTCTATTACATGTATTATTTTAAATTGTATTTCATTGTATTTATTTATTCCCCCCCCCCAAAAAAAAAATCTAAATGAATTCCCATTTTGCATTTTTATCATAACAGAAGTGTTAAACCGTGTAAATAGAAGGCAAATGAAGTAAAATAGACAGGGAAAGAACAGTAAGGGAGTGAGAATAAAGAGAAATATTTGTTAAATACAATAAAAAAAAAAAAGTTTGTGTGGATACTTGTGTGTTTTTATATAAGAGAAAATTTATCAAATATGTTAAATGTCAGGAAAAGGATGGTAATGGCATCTGTGAATTAAAAAAAAATACTTTTGTAATAACATTTGCAATGAAATTTCTTCTTGGGTCTTTACATTTTAAATGCACAGTATGTCTATAATGTGAACAGCTCTAGTTTATTTCAACAGACCAATGACGTTATGCCAACTATGACCAGTTGACGTTAGATTCCAGTCAAACCACTGATAAAAGGGCCAAAATCTTTTCCCTGTAATTCCTCAGTACACACGAGACTGTGATAGTGATCTGTTGTATCTGATTGTTAGTTTGGAAGAACTTTGTAAGGAAATTCCTTCAACAAACAGCCTCCGCGCATTCTCAAGAAGGATAGATAAGACAGAACTATCTGATTTCTTTCTGAAGCAGGAAGGAAAGATGACACCTGCACAGAGGCATGTATGTGTAATCGTAAATGACTGCATCCTTAGTCACTCATCACCTTCCTGTCATTTCAGACATAAATTAGCACGGCGTACTTGTTCAGAAAGGTAGTTATTTTCAAAGCAGCATGGGCATGGAGTGTCATGTCCCTTATCACCCCCCCAGGCTGATGTCCACTGACAGCTGATGTGAATTTCATAACTGGAAGATCTCAATGTAAAATATTTCTTTGGCTTCTTTCTGCCGTTGGATACCCAAATCAGTGACTCTGTCTTCTTGTCAGAGCCTGTCTTTTCCTTCACTGTCTAATATATCTGCTTTCTCTCATCAGGTAGTGACTCAGGATTGCTTGGCAACGTCTCTGACACTTGTGTGAGTTTTGTCACGTCCTAAATCAAACTGTGGTTGTCACGCTTGCTTCTCAACAAACACAAAAAAACACATGACTTATAATAACTCTTCCATGTCAACAAAGAAAGGATATTAAAGCATATTTAGTTTCACCACAGGTGTAAATTGATATAGTCGTTTTAAGCTGCCGTCCTTGGAGCTGTAGTGATGAAGATAAAGCTGGGTAAACCTGTTATGTTGTCAGAGAAAAGCTTTAAAATTTTTTTAAAAAGTTTTAACTCCATAGAAAAGATGTTCTTAACATAGTGAATGCATTACTGGCACCTTTGCTTCATCCTTGAAAACTGCAGTTGTTAAGGCCTTATTTAAAAAAGGCAACATAGATACCTCTACCGTCAACAACCTCTGATTCATCTCAAACTTACCCTTTTTAGGCAAAATTATAGAGAAATAAGATTTAATCAGCTAACTTTAAATGTTTTTATCAATTTCAATCAGGCTTTCATGCCAATCACAGCACAGAGATGGCTCTTATAAAGGTTTTAAATGATATTTGTTTTAAGAGTAATTCAGGCAAGACATCAATTTTAGTGCTTTTAGATCTTAGTGCAGCCTTTGATACTGTCGATCACATTTTTACATAGACTGGAAAACTGGGTTGTTTTTTCTGGAACAATTTTAAAATGGATGAAATCATACTTGGAGGGCAGGGATTATTTTGTCGCTATTGGGAACCATAATTCAAAACATATGCCCTTGCCCTGTGGTGTACCTCAAGGATCGATTCTTGGCCCACTTCTGTTTGACCTGTACATGCCCCCAATTGGCCACATCCTTCAGAACAACAACCTTGCTTATCATAGTTATGATAATGACATATAGGACTGATGACTACTGTCCTATAGAGTCATTGTGCAAATGCGTTGTGCAGATAAATAACTGGATGTCTCAAAATGTCTTGCAATTAAACAAAGAAAAAACTGGTAATTTTATTTGGCAGCAAAGATGAGAGGCCCAGGTTTGCTGCTCACTTAAAGGACAGGGCACTAAAAACAAAAGAGCAGGTTAAGAACTTTGGTGTTTTAATTGAGCGACCAAAGTTAAAACAGTCATGTAAAAGCAATAACAACATCAGTATTTTATCACCTTAAAAACATCGACAACATCATCAACCTTGTGAAAAAACAAGATTTGGAAAAATTGCTTCATGCTTTTATCTCCAGCAAAACTGATTACTGCAGTAGACTTCTGACAGGACTTCCAAAAAAGACCATCAGGCACCTGCAACTTATTCAAAACCAAAAGGACAGCCCACATTACCCCAGTTCTTAAATCTCTACACTGGTTGCCAGTAAGCCACAGAATTGACTTGAAAGTCTTATTACTTATTTATAAACCTCTTCATGGAGTTGGCCCTAAATATATTGACTGATGTGGTTGAGCAATATAACCCTGCAAGACCTCTTAGATCACTAGGGAGTGGACTGCTAGTGGTGTCCAGAGCAAAATCTAAACAAGGAGAAATGGCTTTAGTCTTTCTGCAACACAGCGCTGCCCCAACCCTCACAGCTTTAAATCCACACTGACAACCTTATTGTTCTCAAGCGCTTGTATTATTATTGTATTATTATTATTATGGTTTTAGTCTTTGTATTTATTTTTATTTTTTTTAACTTTTATTTTTTAATTATTTTTATTTATATATAGATTTGATCTCTTTTGTTTTACTCTTTTTCACTTGTGTTGCTTTAACTCATCTGTACAGCACCTTGAATTTTCCTCTTTGTCGAAATGTGCTTTATAAATAAAACTGCTTTGCCATAAATAATCTCTGATCGTTAGTGATCTCTATCTTTGGCCTGTTGACACAAAAGACAAATTTTCAGGTGGGTGGGGAGTTTTTGTTCCAAAACATAGAGGCTGTCAAAAAAAAAAAAAAAGTTTTCAAAATATTGAGTCACAATCCTAACACTTCCCTGCAAACAAAGCCTGACTCAATAACCTTTTAAAATATGCTTTCTTCCTCTCTAAAAGCCCCAATCTTCATAACCCGCATCACTTTCATACTATTAATGAATACTCTGAACATGCACAGTATGGCCTTAAAGTTATAGATTGCTGTTAAGTACAAAACGTGCATAGATTGAGAAGAGCGAGTCACACCATTTCCTCAAGACTTCCCAAGAATGTTTCTGACTTTGAGTTTGGTCAGCAGGGCGTTGCACTTATTTGCACTTTACTGAGGAAAAACGTCAGCTTCCATGAAACTTGTTTCTGTGTTTACAGGTGCCGCCATGTGAATCCAATTTCCCTTTTAGAGTTTTACTAAGTTAAATGTAATCTGATAAGCTATCATTTAGGCCAAAAGGAAAGTTGGAAGAACCTTTCTGGCCCATTTTCTATCCCAGTCTCTGGGTTGACTTTTGGATGGCCTCAGATTTTTATTTGATCTAATCTGTGTTTTCAAGCTGTCTAAAATCATGTTAAAAAAGTTTTTCTCTCCCCATCTGGAAATGATGAGACACTGTGTTCTATATAACATAAACTGTGACACTAGTTGATAGATATGGCATGACATGATTTCATCCTTGAATGCTTTTCTGACACCACGCTTCTTTCTGTGTTGGATATGCTAAGCAACATATGTGCTAAACATTCAAAATGGGAAATGGGAAATGTTTTGTCTTTTTTCTGTATGTGAGAAAAAAAAACCCTCTTCCAACTTTCTTACTTCTCCATGAATGTACAACATTCATTACTTCAAAGGGAACATTGTTGCAAACTAAAAAACTGGATCAACCGGGTTTGCGTCACTACGACAGATTTGCCTATTCACCTACTTTCCACACATCATGTATGTTCCTGCTACAGCAGGTTTCAACTATGAGTCACTGAAGCTTGTACAGAGTTGTGGTAAGACCGGGGAGTGTCTCCCATGTCACTGTGAACAAATACAACTCAGTAAATGCGTGACCATGAATTAAGGTTGAATGCTAAAATCAACATCTCCTCCTCCTATAACTTGATTATCAACTTGTCCTGACGTGGTCTGACTCATATTGACACATATTCAATATGTGTCCAGAGTCACATATGATCCACATTCAGCAGATCATACTGGTTGTATTATGAGATTGGAATTAGTCAGAACATCTAGATAGATAAAGACAGAAGAGACTTATAATGATATAGTTATAATAATGATATGATGATAATTATAATAACTTTATGACTATAAAAACAGTAAAACCCAAGAGAAAGCAGTAAAAATGCTAAAATAATTAGATTACAAGAAGTATTTAAAAGTACAACACAGAATTTGAATTGTATAACAGCTGTTATAAGGCTTCATAAATTAACAAATGCTTTAAACAGATTTTAAGTGCATGATAATAATGATAAATATTTGATCATCATTCAACAGAATGCAATAGAAAGAATACTGACTGTACAACTGATGAAACTATTAACACCAACCTTTAGAAATGCCTTAATAGTTGATAAATAAATCCAATTAAATCTCTTTAAATTTTTATCCTTTTTTTGTCACAGAAATGGTCTGAAAAAGCTTAATTTAAACATTTCTTCAAAGAAAAATTAATAGATACATTTCTTTTTTTCAGAATAATTTATCATTCATCATGAAAGTAAAACAAATACAGTACAGCCCAAACTGGTAACAAATACTAAGACTTTATCACACATTAACAATTAATGCCGAGAATTCATACCAGAAAGTGATAAGCTAACATAGAAACACAAAAACAAAAAGAACTTCTACATTTCTGGGCGTCAAGTCAGTTTTTATTTTATAAAATCACAAATTTCCCTCAGGGGACTTTACAATCGTCACACAAAATCCTCTTTTCTCTTTCTCTCGAGTCGAATAAAGAAAAACTCCCCCAAAAAGCTGTTAATGAGGAATAAGGAAATATTATGAGGTTTTCCCCTTGTTGGCAAAACATTGACCACTAATGAATATGTAATCCTCACTCTTCTCTGTACTAAAGAATCTCAAACATCATATAAAAGTACCACAGAATCTAAATCATCATGTAGTGTCACACTGCACAAGCAGAAGGAAGTCTTATGTAATCCCTGTGGTGATTTGTGCTTTGCTGAAACTGCCCATTTGTGTGTGTATACTGTGTGTGTGTGTGTGTGTGTGTGTGTGTATTATGAAAGGACAGTTACTCACCATTCAGTCATCCGCCGCCACGCCTAACAATGACGGTGGATGAGGTCCTCTCTTTCTCTAGAGACTCACCACTGCCATCCAGTGACAAAATGGATTCACATGAGCTTTTGAACACTGGATCAAGGCTGTGGCGCCATCATGTGGGTATGATATGAAAGTGCCTCCTAAAGTGTAAAGGGCAGTCAAGGATTCTTCATGGTGTCCCCAATTTATATACATTACAGCTAAAATTTTAAATTCATAAGCAATTAACAAATTATAAGAAGCGATTAGCCTCATTATTTTGACAGAGGAGGGGATTACATTTAGATGTTCCAGTACTGACACCTACATGTAACAGAGCTATAATTAATGTTACACCAGTGCTTCACATGTCATGACAAGCCATGTGTCTACCATAGGAATAGTCTATATAAACATTAAACACTAGCACAGCAAAGGTCCTCATCCTTTGTGGACTGTTTTGGTGGAAAAGACTGTTTAATGTTTTATATCACAGGTTATGCTCACACATAATAATCTATGTATTTGAGTTATGTATGGTAATTTGAAGTTTGGGCAAAGTTTCTCTGTTTATTTCACCTTTTGTAGCTTTAAAGTTGAATAAAAATCCTTACATTTTCTGTTGGTATCATATATATACAGTATAGACTCTGTGTCATTAATGGATTTTTTTGTGCATCATTTATACACATTTCTCCAAATTTAATCCTGACATGCCTGACGTCTTTGGAAAATTTGGGATCTCCACCACTCTACTCTTTGTGTTTCCTGGAACAGTGTTTCCCTCTTGAGCTACAGTGGAATGAGAATAACAAAAAGAGGGACCGTGGTACTAAAAAGACTGTAACGTTGAAAGATATCTACTTGATTTGACTAATTTGTATGGCTGAGGCTTTATATCAGTTTCAGGTAAACTTTTAAATACATTTCTGCACAGAAGGAGGACTGTGGATTTTGTCCCCCATCACTTACATTGTAAGTGCATCATGAAGGGATCTTCTAATGGTCAGTATGAATGGGAGGAATGATTATGGCAAGAAAAACCTTTTTCAATGTTCAACTCGTCCTTCAAGGCTGCACAACAACTGGCCACAGGTAGTTCATCAGGGTTTAAGAGGTTAAATATGGAGGTAGGAGGTAGATAATTAATGTAATCAAGGAGTCATCATTAGATTATACTGTATGTACTAAAATAGATGAGTTCAAATAAGGGACAGTAGCAATATCATTTTCTAACAGCAGGTGGCAGCGAAGTTCATTAAGCAGCTGTGTGAAGAAAGAAAACTCTAGAAATCTCTCTCAGCTACTTCACAGGTTTTAATAGTTTAATTTGCATACAATAGGCCCGCAAAAGCACGTGTGGGCTGCTTAAATACATCCAAAACAACGGAGAGAAGTGCTATTTTAACGTAAAAAGGTGTGATTATGGCCAATAGGTGGGCAGAACAGAGCTCAACACCTCCGCCCACTTGCTGATGATAGCAGGTCATGTAGGGGCGGCCTCCACTGTTTTGATCCACAGCTTGGACAGGCGGGGCAGAGATGGCGGAGTACTGGAAGTCCGGGTGACTCCTGTGAGGAACCCTACTACTGAGGCAAAACCCCGTTTTACAATCTAATACAGGAGGGAGGAGATAGCGGTGAAGCTGGCGGCGTTGTACGGCACTCGATTCCGCCCGGAGGACATGGAGATCACGGCGGAGGGCGAGGCGGAGGAGCGCAGGTGAGTGACAGCTTGGGGTGGGATGACTACTCGGCCCGGCTAGTAAGGGTAAAGCTGTACAACTAAACTAGAAACTTTATCAGTCAGTAGCTAATCAGGGACGACCAGTGATGATTTCTGGAGCGGCAACTCGCTCAAATTGAGCTACTGTAAAGATGTCAGGAAGCTAGTGGCGTATTGACGCTAACCTAGCTAGTTGTGAAGCTAGGCTAGGCTAACCCGACATGTCAAGGTTTGACAGCTTAAAGCTAACAACACTAGCTGTGTGGCGTCAGGCGGTCAAAAGCCAAGTATTTGACCAACACAGGTTTTGTAGAAGCTTAGTAGCATCAAAGCAGTCAGTACTATTGTTATTATTAACCGCAAGAGCATTGAGTAGCCAATGGTTGTGCTAACAGCTAACGCTAACTGTCAAGTTGACATTCCGACTCGCTGGCTGTCGTGCAGGATTATTATCACGAAACACTACTAATGCAATTAAAAGGTACATAATTGGGGTTTAATAATTACTAGACTAAAATGAATCGGACAATTTAGCAAACTGGAGAGCTTGTTTTATTCGAGACTGTCAACAGACAAACATAATTTGTTGACCACAGGATTACTATAAGAAATTGATTGTGTTGAGCAAATGCTGCACATGTTCACTAGTTTTGAACAGAGTGAAACTCTAATTAAATTACCTTTCTATACAATGCACATACAGTATATTCACTAATGTCATATCAGTAATGTGAGCATTTACTGTACCAATATCCGCCTTGTTAGGGCAGCCTGTGCAAGGATGATGAGAAAGTTATCAGCAGCTATCTACACTGGTTGATAGGTGAGCAGGGCACACCGTGATACCTTGATAGCTTTATTTGTTTAAGATTTGAAGGTCAGATTATCTAATCAAATCTGTTTTCTTCAGTAGAATACCGCCCCACACACACACACACACACACACACACACACACACACACACACACAGTCTCTCTCTCTTGAAGCAGAGAATTGTGAAGTTAATCCTTAACCTCAACAACCTCTCTGAGCCTTGTGGTATTTTACTCCTTGATGCTTCACACATGATAATATATAATAACACACAAAACACACACATCTTTGTTGTTGCCTAAAAGCATCATGCTCTATACTACTATACTAGTATAGAGGATGATGATGAACATTCTCCATATACCATAATAGTATGTGGAGAATCTTCTCTAACTCTGTTTCCCTTTCTCCATTTTACATGATGTGATTTGATTAGTTGGGCCGTAGCTGATCCTGTGATGCTGCTGCTCAGCACTGCAGCTTCATAAAAAGGGCCTTGTTGTGCTTATAAATGTGATATTCCTGGGTTGATAACCTTACTTTTCAACCAGCCATTAACCTCTTTGCATGAGATATAAATGTTGCTTTTTTTATGAAAAAAGGATACATAATAATTACAATTTATATGTTTATCATTTCAGGCTTGCACAAAACAATGTTTTGTGGTCCTTTATGTGCCCCGGGTTACTGTTTTGTCTTTCACTCCACTTACAACCTAGTAACATATTTTAGGGCTGACTGTTTATATCTTATAATGCATTTAAGCACACACCACATGATAAAGATATATGCAGCAGATGACCAGCTAAATTATCCTATACTCGAGGAATGCAGCCTCAGGTGTTTGTACCCTCTGGCAGCAAATTTTTTTGTCCCGTCGCCATGGTTATGTGACTTGTTCTCAATAGCGTTCAGTCAGACTGCTGACTTTAGGCAAAAAAATAGGAAGTCCTGGATATGAGCCAGCACTTTATGGCTCTGAGGGAATGTGACCCGATATCATTTTGTTTTGTATATGACACTTTTGGAGCAACAGATTTCCGCTGCTTTGTCCTAAAGATAAGGTCACACATCTTGTGTACAAACAGGCCCATTTAGGAGTTATGGGAAATAATAGCAAGTGGGTCCAGATAAAGTTCGTAATTTGTAATATGGGATATCAACATAAAGACATTTGGAAGCTCCTTGCGTGCACAAAATGAAAACTGTAAAGCATCGATTTCACCCACATTATAGCTCACACAGTGTTCTCCTTTCAGCAGAATTAGCACAGATAATATAGATTCACAGTTATGCATCATAAAAATCACTCAAAGGTCAGAAAGTTCTGCTTGTGTTTTGTTAACAGGCACTTAAGACCTGGACCCTTGTAAACCGTGGGACAGTATCTTTTTATGTATCTATCTATGTAGGGCAAGCTGTGGTGATACTGCTAACGTTTATTGATGGTCAGCACTTCCAGTTAGTCACTGAGTTCAGGTTTAAGTAAAGTTACCATAACTGAACTGCCGAAATGTCAATTTTCTGATTTCGGGAAAGGCATTTTTGCTCATGTGAGTAATGATTTAAGTCACAACAATGCTAATACCAGCACTTCTTTACCTCCTTCCTCATTCCTGAACTTCCTCTCACCCTGCCTCTCCTCTTCACGCTGCCCTGTTTTCCTTCCAGACGGGAGCACTGGAAGCTGTTGTCCAGCCTTAAGACTACGGTGGAGGGTCTCTTGTCCACAAACAACCCCAATGTGTGGTCACGTTACGGCGGACTACAGCGGCTGCACAAGGACATGAACAACATCCTCAGCCATGGATTGAAGAATGAGCAGGTCAGAACTCAGGAGATCTGACCCACATCACTCTACCTTTTTGTGCTTAGTTGTGTTTTACTCAATCTTTTAACAGACAAGATTACTGATCAATCTCTGTGCGAGCTCCAGCCAGCTCTGGCAGATTTGCAAGTCAAAGTTAAACTTTTTTAAACTTTGACCTATGAATTTGTTTGATTAGCCAGTGCAAAACAATTTTGTTTTGATTCATCGTTTCGTTTGAACATGGAGATTATTGATTTTTGTTACTCCTTGATATTCACAATACAGACTGCAAATATCAGTCTGATTACCCGTTTTAAACCTGACATCACACTGGGCTTTGGTGTGAAAGTGTAGGGCATTGTTTTGTTGAACTGAAGGTGACTCTGACCACTGATTTTGTTGCCAAAACAAATATCACTGACAAACTAGACACATAAATAAATAAAACCTCACAAGGTGCACTACCTGTAAATGTTGAACAAGAGGCATCAAGACCATCTCATCATTAGATAGTGCATATTAGGACAGTTAAGTGTTTAACTCACAAGTTGTCAGGAATGGTTGCAACAGGGTTTTCTCACATTTTAACAGTTTAAAAGGTAATTATTCTTATGTTTTGACTTTTTTTTTTTTTTTTTTACATTATCGGACACATTACAGTATTAGTTTACTTTCTAGAATACAGAGAGAAATGTTGAACTATGGGAAGTATTCCACCTCTATAATGGCTTATTGTCTCTATTGAAGTTGCTATTCTCTGTAACTAGGGCAACTTTACTATAACAGCTGGTTTTGGGTTGCAGGTGTACTACAAGCAGAGAGACTACTGGCCGTTTGTCTGGTGTGTTCGTTACATCAGCCCTCACCTCGCTTCACATGTTGAACAGGTATGATCACTGCCAGCCACATACATACAAGTGGTATATAAATATTCACAAGCTTAGTTGGCAAACAGTGTTGGAATTATAATAGCAAGGCTGCAAAGTCAGCGATGTGTATTATCCTAATCCTGGTTAATTTCATATATTGGCAGCTGCATTTGTTTACTCCACCAGCCACTGTGACACAAAAACCAACCCTCATCTAGCTGATAAATTGTTTTCTTAACATCGAGTCAGCATGTAAAATAGTGAAAGTAGGTGGTGAATTTGAGAGTTGTAACCTGACTCCATTCACACCATCCAAAGCCTTTCAAAGAGTCACTACACGTCCTTGACTATTTGTCGTGTTAAACTAAGCGTTGTTATGTAATGCAACTGTTGCTGTCATGGAGAGCAGCCACCCTTCAACCCCTATCCTCTCTTTGTGACACATTAACAGGATTTTACAACAGCAAAGGGACTTGAAGAAGTTGGAATCTAATTATCTTCATTACTCTCACTGTTACTGGCCTGCAGTGCTTAAAGCAGGCTCATCCATGATGTAATCATCATGTGACAATTGGTTGGTTGGTATTTATCTTGTCTGTCCTTCTAATCATCGATGATATCACCTGCATCGCAGGTGTAAGGCCTGTCCCTTAACCGCTCCCACTGCATTGTTAGGTGAAAATGGCTGCACGCAAACATACCAGCGATGGATCTATTACAAATTTGTATAAAGTAAAATATAAAATCTGTGTGTGGCATATGAAAAGTAAGGATATTAGGGCAATTTTATACATTACAATGTTGTATGTAAAGAAATTTTTACGTCATGACAGCATTGATACTCAAAACACATTTGTCTTTTAAAAACTAAAAATCCAAGGAAAGATTCTCTGTCACATGTGATGTGATGTATTTTCAGAAATGTATGTTTGGAATAAATAGACAAAGATCTGTGTAGAGCTTCAGACTTCATTCCTGCCCTTGGACACTGTTTCTGACAAAATAATCCCACATCAAGCTGATAAAGATCATTTGATATGATCAAAAACTCTAAAACAGTTACAGAATAAACCTTGAGGTGAGGTTGTTTGTCAACATCTGGGTAGTTTGCACGAGCGGTGATTGCCACCAAGTCTGAGCAAACAAAACATGGAGTACAACACATACATTATGTCAACAACAGAAAATCCAAAAACAAGATTCAGTGGTAATGGCTGTTTAATAAATGGTGGAAAAAAATCTAACAACTAAAATGTGTTCTTTTGACTCGGATTAATAGCATTTGTGTATTTCCTCTTTGTAGCTTTGTCTGCTTTTTTGCACTCTCAAGCGTTTCTTTCCTCTCCCTTGTTAATATCTGGTTGACTTTTCTCTCTTTCTCCCTCTCTCTCTGTCCTTAGTTCAGTCATCTGGAGCCGGTACTGAGCAGCGGGATGCAGAGTGCAGGTGAAAGCTACAAGGCAGAGCGCTGGCTGCTTCACAGTTTACAGGTTCACATGCTGTCGGCTCAGCTCAGACCTCTGGTCAGACATCTGGGACATACAAAGAAATACTATAACGGTGAGTTGTTCGTTTTAATATAGAATACATTTTTGTGTTATATTAAATAAAGTAAGTAGCAGCTTATCTTACTCTTTCTGTTCCCCGGTTCTCACATGTCCATCTGTATGACTTTCACTTTCTCTGTGTGTCTCCACTTATGTCTTACTGAATATCTCCTTATTTAATCTCCTTACTTCTCTTTGCTTCTCTCCGTCTCTCTCTGCTTTTCAGATGATGCCTTTCTGCTGAGCGAGCCCCATGTCACCGCCATGTTCCAGTGTCTGGAAGCTGTGGAGCAGAATAATCCTAAACTGCTGGCCCAAGTAGACACTGTAGGGGTGCGTCTCACACACTCATCACACAACCTCAACATATTCTTGCAAAGGTGTCCTGTGGGGATGGTGACTGATTTTTTTTTACTGTGGATAAGAGGAGAAATGATCTGCTATGCTTCAAGAATGTCTGTGCTATCTTGTATGCAATGCTTTTGTTGTTCATCTTTTGTTTGTTTCATTAATTACACTTTTTAGGTGCATGACATGATGTTATGATCCTTCAATATCAGTCTTTCATAAATGATTTTTACCCCTATCTGTAGAGTGCTGCTCAAAACTGATGGTGACAAGGGGAAGTTTTAAGAAGAAGAACTGGGACAAAGCCTTACGTTTTTTCTCTTTCCTTTTCATTTTCCAGTTGTCCCCGCTAAAGGGCCCGCCATGTCTCGGCCTGTTGAAGAGCCAGAGCCTGTGTGTGCTGCCTGGGGCCGGTGGGGCCTGGAGGAACGCTGACACGGCTCTCAGAGGAGAATCTCTAAACCGCAGACTCACCACCTCCAACTGCTCCCTCCGAGAGGCAGTTGCCACCAGCCACAACTGCGGCAACACGACAGCAGTCGAACCCCAAAACAGCAACAGCACAAGTGAGGAAAGGGTGAAGGGTGATACGGCTAATGTTAGACAGTCAGCTAGGAGAGGATCTTTCTTGTTGTCACTTGTTCTTCATTTGTGTCTGTTTATTAGTTTGAAAAAAGGTCCAGACTATTCAATAAATTTTAGTATCATGGATTTTTATACCATTTGGGACTTTTTTATTGTAAGTGATGTAAAAGCCATCAGGCAAAGCAGTAGTAATGGTGAGGTACATGGTGCGCACCTAAGATCAAGAAAAGTTCATATGTGGTAACTTATATTTGTTACTATATTATGCCACATCTTGGTTTGTGGTCACTTTTACAAACAGAAATGTTGCAAGATCATAATGCAAAATGATTTTCAGTTAAGATCTCAGCAACGATTTGAGTTCTTGAAAATTTCACGTGAGTGTGTCAGTACTAAAGTGAAGGATTTTGAGGTCGTACATTAAGCTAACGAAGAGAAAATGGTCTCTATTTTGTAGTCAGTACATACAGAGAGGTAGGGTTGGGGGATGACACTATGAATGCACTACAGTATACGAATAGATTCACTGACCCACACAGAGGCCTGATTGTTGCAGGACAAGGTCGGTTATTGAAGAATGTGTGTTGATACATCCTCCGAAACTCAATGTCCTGAACTGGATGTGCTCACTGAAATTGATAAAATCAATTTGGACTTGTTTTTAACGTTATTGTTGCTCATTTGGATTAAAGACAGTATTTTCGTCAACGTGATTTGGGGACGGCTGTTCATTCACATCATCAAAATATGAACAAGTGAAAGGGAAGTGACTTTCTTTTTTTCTTTTTTCTTTTTTAATAATCGTCGGCCTGTTTTGTTGCAGAAACTACCTCTCCTGCCTCCTCCAGCCTGGGACCTCCCTGGGTGTGTGTGTCTAGGCCGGGGGAGAGTGAGCGGGGCGTGACACCCCCTCCTGGACCTGTGTCGGTTCCTTGCATCTCCCTAACAGAGTCGCCTTCGCCCTCCTCCTCCCTTCAGCCTGAGACGGGGGACTCTGGGGATGGTGACTATGACGATGGTCCAGAGTACCTGGCTATTGGTAACTTAGGGCAACGCAGTCGACGCGACTCCCGAAGCTCCACACCCAGCAGTGAGCAGGGCGACATCCAGGACCAGTCCATGCAACAAAGTGCCCTGGCTCCGCCCCCACCCAGATGCTCATCTTTTTCTGAGGGCCAGAGGGGGCCAGGCCGGGGGTCCCGAGGACACACCCGCTCGTTTTCTGACACAGGGGTCAATCTGAAACTCAGGAACGGTAAGTTAAGCTGGGAGGTAACTGATATACAGTAGTGACTGTGGTTTACAAGCAACTGTTTATTTATTATTTAATAGATTCAAAGTATTTCTTATGAATGTGCTTTCTAATGTAGTCAAATCAGGGAGTCCACATGTCTCTAAAAGTCTGCAAGCATTTTAGCTTGGAGATATTTTACTACCTCAAAAGTATGTATGTATATATATATTAAAGCTAAAATCTAATTCTTTGCGTTCAAACTGCAGCAGACAAAGCATCTAGTCTAGTTTTTCCTCATTGTTGGTTTGCAATTACAACATACATGAACCAGGTAACATGACGGTGAATATAGTATTTAGTTTGGTGAGGTTAAGGTGTAAACATTTAGTAGTTGGTTTATTTCTGTCTCTCATAATGCAACAACATAATGTGCCATATGTTCACAGATTAAACCATATTATGGGAAGCAGTGATCTGATGGCCCTTGATAAATAATTTTCTTTTTCCTTTTTCTATACAGTATCTATGTTTGATCAGAAATCAGCTGGTTTTGGTAGCATGTTTTTAGAGAGGAGACTTCTTGCAGGCAATGGAAACCTACCTGCAGTTTGCATAAAATTAATGCTTCCTTATATGGGGGTTGTGGTGAGACCACATCCTTTCTCTGACGGTCAACACTTCCTCTCTGAACGTTTTGAACCTTGCCTAATTAACATCTCTATTCTCGTTGCACACACCATCTTCCTTTCTTGGCTTGAGGTAACTTTGTTTCTCTTCTTGCTCAATCTCTTTCTTCTCTCTTTTTCTACCGTTTGTGCGAAGGAGGGGGCCAACGGAAAATCACCATAATAATAGAGGATCCGGTAGCAGGTTGGCAGTGCAGTTCCACTGTACTCCGTCACTTGAACCCTCCCACCCCCCTTTTTCTTTTTCTTCTGCATGCGGATGAACTCTCTCCTACCCTCTCATTTCAAGTCTTGCCCTAAGCTCTTCATTTGTATTGTCAATGTTTTTTTTGTGTTTTGGTTGTTTTTTATTTTTTATTCAGGTCAAATTGATGTGATAAGGGTCACTACTGGTCACTTTCAATGTCTGTTGTTGTGTTGTGTTTGTTCTCATGCACACATTTTCATGATTTATCAAACTGTTTCATAGAAAGAATCATGGTCAAGTTATTTATATACTTCATTACAGTTAGACTAATGATGTCCTGATAGTAATATTGGCATTTCCATTAAGAATTTGTGTGAATACTAAAACGTAATGGGTCATCTGTAAATGTGACAAATGAAGCAAAGCAGTTGTTTTCCTGTATTTGTTACATGAACAGCAGGTAGACCTTAAAACAGTTGTATATTGTAATTCACTGTAGCAAAGAACTCATATTTCCTTCAGTGAAAGAGTTGAATGACTCTTGTGTTCCAGTTTATGCATAGCAGTTTAAATTTGAGTGATTATATTGACAAAGGTCAGCAGCCATATTTTTGTTTCTGCATGTAATAAAATGAACCATTTCCATAGATTTTATTGATTGTTTTACACTAGAAGGCTGGAAAAATTAAAACAGTGTTTAACCAGTTGCTTTCCCATCTCTGTGTATGAATGAATATCCATGTTCCCATCAATTTCAGTATTAATTTTAGTGGCATGTAGGTGATAAGAGGCCCTTAACATGGACTGTTTGTCTCCTAGAATCAGCTGGTGATGAGTGCTGTATGAAGGACTACAGCCCTTTCTCACCTCAGCGCAGTGATGCTAGCACCCCCAGTTCCCTCTACATGGAGTCTCGTGAGTTTTCTGAAATTCTGTGTCTAATACTCAACAAAAGCTCTTATAGACATTGTTGCACTTAAAATGAGTGCAGTTGTAGAAAAACTTTGCATTGAGCCTATGCTCTGATGCAGTGAGCCAAAAAGTCCACAGCAGGCTTAAATATTAGAGGGAGCTGGATAGCAGATAGCAGATAGGAAATGTATGTGGAATTAAATTATTTTTCAGTTCCTGAAAACCAGCTGATTCATTTGCTACATTCCTGTGAGTGTAGCAAGTGAATCAGCTGGTCTATAAACATGACACTCTGGACCTGAACTGGATGTTCATGGAAAGGTCAGCCACAGTGTTTGTTTGTTTGTGTGAAGTTTAGCTTACCTGACACAACACGTCTGGGAGTGCATGATTCAGATAAGAGCTTCTCATGTATGCAGTTGGTTGATATAGAGCATTTTATTTTGTTTCAGTTTTTGAGACATTTTAAAAGCCATATATTTATTTTGAAAGATACAACTGATTACATTAAAATCCCAACAACAAAACTCTAAACCACCACAGATATGATTAATCTTCTTGTCATGTTTTTGAGTGTGTATATATGTTTTGGTTGCTTCAGATGGGTCCCAGAACAGCAGTGTTCCAGATGGGATGTTCAGGAAGCCATCAGAGGGCCAGAGCCTCATCAGCTACCTGTCAGAGCAGGACTTTGGCAGCTGTGCTGACCTAGAAAAGGTCAGTGATTGGTCCAGTGTGATACATGATTAATAATGATTGATATTGGCACTAATAAATGAATAGAGTCAAAGCCAATTCATGCAAGTTGGTGCAGTTCAAAGTGCTTCAAAAAGGCATATTTGATTAAAAAAAAAAAAATCTCATCGCTAAAATTGAGCAAATTCTGTGATAGATGAAGGTTTAAAAGTACTATGTTGAAGTTGACAGAATGCAAGATGGCTGAAATGAAGCAGTCTCCTCCCTTGACTGATTTCTTATTTCCTCTTTACTTCTGTAGGAGAACGCTCATTTCAGCATTTCGGAGTCCCTCATCGCAGCCATCGAGCTGATGAAGTACAACCTGCGGCGTCAGGAGGAGGAGGGCGAGGAGGAGGGAGACAGCGACTGTGAGATTCAACAGCTCAAGCAGAAGATACGCCTGCGGAGGCAGCAGATCCGCCGCAACCGGCTGCCGCCCTGCACAACCTCCCAGCACAGTAAGCCGCCATTAGTAGAGAGGAAATGTTAAATGAAGAGCCTGTACGTGTGCATGATGATTCCTTTATATGATTCATGGTCAACTAAGACATTTTATGTTGATTAGTTCCTATTTTATGGTTTTATACTTTGTTATTACATGTGCATTAATAGCTTAAATCTTTTTTTAACACCATCTGGAACATTCTTAATATTCTTGCAATATAACAGCAAACAACTTCATTGCTATTGCTTTCATTAATTTAGGGACCCCCACTCATTTCTTTGGCATGTATTTAACCAGTTTAATATCTGAAGTCTTTCCTCCAGGCTCAGGAAATTAGCCTCATGGCCATGTTGTGGAATTGCTGCTAAAACACTGGACACAAGCACAGACACTGGTTGATCTGAAGATCAATGAAATTATTATTGATCAATAAAGAGACAGAACTCACACAAAGCGAATCATTCCTCTGTCTCGCTATACAAAGCCAAACTGACCTTTTTATAGTCTTTAGAGACAAAGAACTGATCATCGATTGGTCGAATCATACAAACTTATGGATTACAGCCAATGGCAAACAGCCACGAGATACATTTACATGCACATGTATGTTAACTAAGAGCCACATCATCTAAAGACACAAATCAAGGAAGAGCCTCAAGCCATATGTGGCCTTCGACCCCTCAACATGTCCTGTTTTCTCCAAGACAAAGAATTGTACCTTGTTTGGGCCTAAGCCAGGATGGAAAGAGAGGAGTGGGCCTCCTAAGGCACATTCCTTCACTCAGCACACATTAGCAAAGGAGAAAAGTAATGATCATCCTTACATATCTCTGCACATTAAAATGATAAGACGATCCTTTGGTCCTTTATTAACTTTGCAGCCATATGCTGCTGTTTGCTACTGTTGATTTCTGTCATTAATTTCTGTTTCACTCTGTTTCTGTCTCCCGCTTCCTTCCATTTGTTCCAGTTTTCCATTCCACTGATAGCGGAGGCTCCAGGAGGAGCTCCCAAGACTCCTACCAGGGCCTGTCTGACTCCGGCTCAGCCGAGGAGGTGGAGGAGTGCGAACTACGAGGTAGAGAGAGGGAATGAGGGAACTCTAGCAAAGACTAACACAGGGAGAGAAACATACAAAAATGAAATGTTTTTGAGCATCACAATTAGCATAGATATCAGCTCGCATCATTTCACTACTAAAAAAACTAACTAGAAACGTGTAGAAAGCCTCTGAGTAGTTCATCATGTGTCTGTGTGAAGATTTTTATCTGTTCCACTCCTAATTCATAACATCATCACCACACTGGCTTCATATCACTCACCAAGCATGTCACGTTTTTACCACGGACCATAAACTCTGAAGTCTGAGTAGAAAGGTCACAGAATGGTATCTATAGTGTTTTTTTTTATTAGTGTTATAGACGTTGCAGTCATGTGAGTCGGCATATCTTGGATTTACATGGTCATGGTAATTAGATAGTGTGTGTTCAGTCTAGGGAAATTTTTGTGGCATATTCCAACCAGTATTTATCAAGTCATTTTTAAAATAGTTTTTCTCTGAATTAGGCAAAGATATGCCATCTGCTGTTTTGTTGTGTGTCGACTTGTAACTGAAAGTGACTAATCTCTAACCTGTAGATATATCAGAGCATGTTTTGCTTTGTAAATATTAACCTGGATTGAATGTGTGCATGTACTTGTGTGTTGGTTGTATGTATGTATGTGTGTGTGTGTGCACATTTTGTATGTGCATACAAAATGTGTGGTATGTTGGGGCTAATATTACTGCATGACTTCCACATGTACATGTACACATGTACTGTATCAATGCAGTATGCTGTATGTTTGCCTGTGACACTGACACACAGCTCTGTGGACTGTTTGCGTTTGAAATGTTCATGCTTGTGGTGTTGGTTGTGCTGAGTGTTAGTTTCTGTCTCTCAGATGGCTGCGAGGGTCAGTCCCTGCTGGCGGTGTCACAGAACGGCCTCTCGCTGTCACTCGCCTCCCTCTTCTCAGGTATCTGCAGGCTGGACGGACGGGCGAGGCTCCACAGCTACATACAGATTTTTTTTTTACTAGGGCAGCGCTTCTCTTGAGAGGAAGCTGATGGCTTCACTCCAAACTGAGAATTTCTACTTTTAATCCTTCCTCTGAAACTGGGTAGCACTTAGAGCATAACTATAGCCGTTCAGTTTATAGCTTATTTTCTTGTCTTTGTTAAATTGCACTGGTTGATTCTGTCCAAATCTAACAATAAAAACAACTCTCAGTACAGTTACAGACACTACAAAAGTCGACTCCAAAATATCCAAAAGACCTTGTAAAGTGCTGTGTATAAATATATTTATTGATTGATCGAATATCGATTGATTTTATGCTACTTTATATACTTGCACAGGAGGTCATGCTTTACCAGCCTGCAGAAAGGAAATACAGAAGTACTTAAACAATAGCCAAAGTACTATGAAAGCTTTATGTGAAAGGCCTGACTAAAGAACTTTTAAAAACAGGAGTACATCCTTTTATTAACATTTCATTTGAGTTTGATTTACTACATTTATTTTAAATGCCTGTGAGCTGATAAGACTGTGTTAGTCTTATCATTTTAATGAATTAGTCATTTGACTAATTCATTAAAAAAAAATACACAATTTTGGACAGAAATAATCAGTATGATGAAAAAAAGAAGTGAACAGTAGGATCCAGGCGGATGCTTAAGCTATAAATTGAGCTGCTCTCCCAACACTAGAATATTTCTTTACCCAAACATCAGAATACTTCACTAGATGAGTTTAATGAACAATAGTTGCAGTGTTCAGTTCTTGTATTCTTCAGATTATCATATTTCTGCAACTATCCCATGCTGAATCTGCCTGTTTGGCAAGTAATCAGAGCCAAAGTCCCTATTGAGTTTTGGTTGCGGTGTTATTCAGATTCAAATGTTACTTTCCCCATATGACTCTCAAGTTTTGCTTTGGTCCACAAAAATTCATGCGGAGCAGGGCAGGGACTTTTTTAAAGTTTTCAGTTTGGAGTGGAGCCAGCTGCCTCCTCCCCTCAGCTGAAATGTGTGCTTGGCTGTTTGTGTTGGTGCTTGTTGCTCAGCGCTCCAGGGTTTTGGAGGTGCGGGAGGATAAATGTGCCTGTACCTGTTAGAGTTTAGGAAGGCTCATGGGAGGAGAGGAGTTGGTAGCTGCCATTCTGTGGCAACTGACTACAAACTATAAAAGTTATCCACCCATCCATCCTTCCTTCCATCCATACGTCCATCCCATTATTCTCTTTTTCCAATGCGCCATCCATCTACCTTGTTGTTCGTTTTAAGATATTCGATATTAGCTGCTTTTTCTTAGAAAAATCGTGGTCTTAATGTTGTGATGGTTAACGGCAGACAGCAGCACCGGCAATGTGATGTTTTCATCAAGCGTGCACAAGCTGGTTTATCTGTACCTGTTTGAGATTTCAGAGACCCATCATGAACATGATTGCATCTATAGAGATGTAAATATATCACATATTGCTCAGGACTTGGTTCATAATATTATGATACCATTTAAATACTTTCCTATATGAGTTGTGAATGCTTCTATCTTGCCTGACATTTCTAAATAATTCATACTAATTTGTCAAAATGTCAAAATAATTTCCCGTAAACTGAACCAATCCAACCAATCATTTAACCTAATCTTAACTCAAATGAACAACTGAATTAATAGGCGTGATGGCATTTAAACACTGATCTGATGGAAATACAAATGAATAGCACTCAAACATCCAATAGACTTTTATTACATTTCGTGCAAAAGTGTTTACAGAAAACCACGTTTTACCTGTTTGTTTATCATACTCACATTATTAATGATTGTTTTCAAGATATTTGGTCAAAACAATTTTCATATTTGGTTTAGTCAGTCTTCCTCAGGCATAGTAGGGTGTATGTCAGTAATCAAGGACCAGATGTCATAGTGTCTAATTGCTCATGGTGATTTTGTGTGTGTGCTTATAGGAAGGAATGAAAAGAAAATAGTTAATTGAACTTACCTAATTCCAGTGATTATTATATATTACTCCTAATCTCTTACATATACAGTGCTGCAATTACACCTCGCTCCTCTGGACACAAAATTAGCAGAAATCCATTGCTTTTCCTTGTCTGCCTTCATGTGCTTTTTGCACCACTGATGATAGTTGTCCTGTACCTGTAGTAGTACTTTGCAATAGTTAAACGCCCCAAAACATCAGCACAAATGAGGCCAGAGAGTTATTAGACAGATTATGTCTTCAGGCCGATCTGATTTAGCGTTTATGCAACAATAACTAATTTTTTTTTTTGTTGTACAATCATTCCAGTTGAAGCTATGCCTGCACATGAACAACAAAGGCCATTTGTTGAATCTTGCAGCTGACTAACTTCCTTATCCAGCTCTTTGCTGCTCTTGTAACATGCTGTAGCTTTGAGTGACTGTACCCTGAAGGCCTTTGAATCCAACCCTTTTTTTTATGTGAACAAACAAGAATGTTGATCTTCTGATAGAAAGAAGCTCTAATAGTCATACAAGAATTCACGCAGGCGGTCTCCTGCCAAACCTGCACTGCTTATTGTCTTTGCTTAGAGAAAATACTCTATAATTTCTCTGGCTTTCCTGCATGCTACTTGCTAAAATGACTTCAAAAGCATGCTTGAATTTAATAAGAGTTGTGATTTTGGTTTTTCATGAACTTTGACTTTGGTATCTTTAAAGATTTAGATTGCCTTTTTTGGATTTCTTTGACTTTTGGGTCCCAGATCACTTTTCCTTTTTCCTTTTTGCTTAACTGTAGCAAATAGCGCCATATCATCTGAAGTAGAAATTTTAACACCATCCACCAGCCAATCACCAGACAGAATGATCCATAATCTGATTGTTCTTCATACAAAGAATCAAACAATTTTTTGAATTTTATTGCACAGGTATTTACAATCTTTTAGTCTCTGTGGCTGGTGGATGAAAAGGTTTTCCTGTCTGTGTACCAGTCTCTGTTTCTTAATGGTATTCATGTTTCTGTTATTTTACTGTTATTTGCTGTGTCTTCCAGATGCAGACATTAAGCGTAGTGTGAGTTCCAGCAGCAGGTCTTTTCTCAGCTCAGAGTCCATGTAAGTAACATAAACTCTTCCTGTTCATCTTAATTCTTTGTGTTGTAGTTTTTTTTAGAATCTTAATAATCTAATGTTTAATTAGTCTGCAAGAGACAAAGAACCAGGTTTACTAAGAAAATAGTGTAGAGCAAATGTGAGCTGCAGATGTGTGTTTATTTAGCTCCTGACTTACTAAGGCAGCAGCTCATGACGCACTCAGCTCCTGGACTGACTGCTTGTTTTGTTCAAAATAATATGTGCTTATTTATAAATTATTGCTGCGTTCGTCTTTCCAGGTATCAGACTTCAGCTAAAGTCTTAGTAAATCTAGCCCAAAGTATGCAGTTGCTGTGTTAGGTTTAATTTCTGACAGAAAAAATAGAAGAAATAGTAGAAAACCCAAAGAGACTTTCATCTATAAAGACAAAAGATATTTAATAAGAATAACCAGATTTCCTATGATATCAATAAGATAAACCACATAGGGGATTTTATGTCAACTCTGTGGGTAAAACATGCATTAAACTGTTATCAGGTGTTTTAAACACTTTTCTCTCCCTCTTTGTGTGTTTTCAGCTCTCCTTCCTTCCTCCAGTCTAACTCAGCTGAGTCTGTAGCTATGGGTTTGCTCAGGCAGTTCGAGGGCATGCAGCTACCTGCCGCCTCAGAGCTTGACTGGCTGGTCCCAGAACATGATGCTCCGCAGAAGGTACATCTCAGCACAATTCAGTTCTCTACACATGGCAGCAAACATGAAATAATACATGACACTGAATATAATTCGACAAACTAGACTCACAGTATGTGGCACCTTCACACAAACAGCAAGACAACAAAACTCTGAACTCACTCCACTCTTCATTTGCTGTTTCTCAGTTGCTGCCCATTCCTGACTCTCTGCCGATCTCACCTGATGATGGTGAACACGCCGACATTTACAAGCTGAGGATTCGGGTCCGAGGCAACCTCGAGTGGGCGCCGCCCCGACCGCAGATCATCTTCAACATTCAGCCTCCCCACAAGTGAGTCCACATCAGGTTTTGTCCTGCCCTCTGCCTTCACGTTTTCTTTCTTTTTTGCTGCTCTTTTTTAAATCTGGGATGTTAATCTATTGTTCACTTATTGTAACCTTTTCTTTGTCATAATGCTGCTTAATTTAACTATTTGTTAATGAACCATAAAAGACAGTTGCATTGTCTGTGTGAGCCGACAGGATTTTAAACTGTTAAGGGGGTATTTTTCAGACACAAAATGAAGCTCTAAAACAAAATTTTAGTCTTTCATCTATGTTTTTTTTAAATTTGCCATTCCTACTAACTACAGCTAAGATAAAAGAGCTTACCAAGAGGCACAGAGAGAAACAATATAAGGACAGTTTGAAGCTCCTCGCTTGCAGTATTTACTGATGCTTCTCTTAAGTGCACAAAAATAGAACATAAATTTAAGACTCAGATAATATCCCTTTGTAATGACCCTGTGTCCTGCAAAATTTATTTTACTTAAACATTTTCTTTCTCTGTCAGGAGGAAGATAGTTGTGGCGAAACAGAACTACCGCTGCGCGGGCTGTGGCACCCGGATTGACCCAGGTACAACCAAAAAACCCAGAAATACTTTTATATGAAAAAGCCTTTAAGTTTTTAACATACAATACATTTTTTTTCTATTAATAACAGTATCAAAACATTGATTGTCTACATGCAGTTTCAGTTCTTGTTTTTAATTTAATTTCACAATCGAAAAGTGAAAGTATAAGAGTTGATCAGCTGGCCTAAAATTTGGTACTTTCCTTTCCTGAATCCCCCCCATCGTGTGTTTCTGTTATCTGTCCCCGTCACAGATTATATTAAGCGACTGCGTTACTGTGAATACCTCGGCCGTTACTTCTGCCAGTGCTGTCATGAGAATGCCCAGGCCGTGGTTCCCGGCCGAGTGCTGATGAAGTGGGATTTCAGCAAGTACTACGTCAGCAACTTTGCCCGGGACCTGCTGAGTAAGATTGCTGGAGACCCGCTGTTCAACCCTAGTGACATCAACAGCGGCCTGTACAAGAAGACCAAACCTCTGGAGGCTGTCAGGGTGAGGAGACAGGGTAGAAAATAAGACACCAGCTAAACATTTGCAAAATGTTTGTAAAGTTTGTGTACTGGTAACTATAGTGGGAATCCCACCCTAATTACCAGTAGCCAATAACACGATGGAATTTGAGGATAAACAGACACTGTGGACCATAATGTTTCTGTTGTGCGTTGAGCATGAAGTGTCCTAATTGTTAAATGGCAAACTTGTGACCGAAGTTGCTGCTTTACATCCCCAGACTCTCTAGGTAGGAAACCAGAATGAATAAAGCCATTCATGCCCTCAACAACAAATATTAAGGTGATGCTGAAAAGGGCACTTTGTTCTAAAGGAGTTGATCTCAATTTAACTCAGATCATGTATTTAAAGTCCTAAACTGTGTGATTATGAAGCAGAACTGTGCTAAAAGAGCCTGAATACACATTAAAGACCTTCCGTGGATAAATTACTTAGCACAAAAGTGTTTTTAATGGTGTGTCTAGGAAGATTGTACCCGCTGACAAATGGAAACGGGAGAAATGACTCTTATCTCACCTCAGTCAGAAGCCTCAGTCCGCTGGCACAGCGGGTGACTATTTAACACTTTCAGAGCACAGATTTTGTAATTGAGAACTGAACTTAGCCTTTGTTTTCCTTTTTTTTCAGGTTTTGAGGATGCAGCTGTTTCATATGAAAAATCTCTTTAAGACCTGTCGCTTTGCTAAAGAGTAAGTTTGTGCATGTTTCTGAGTTTCACAATACTTTCAGATCCTTTGAGCGTATGTGCACCAAATCATGTTCCCTTCAAGGCATGGTAACTGTGATTTTGTGTGTGTGTGCTTGTGTCCTTCAGGGTTCTGGACCAGTTTGACAGCCTACCAGGTCACCTGACTGAGGACCTTCACCTGTTCTCCCTCAATGACCTCACTTCTGTGCGCAGCGGGGACCTGGCTCCCCGACTGAAGGAGCTGCTTAAACTTGGTACCATGCACGTAGCTGGCTGTGTGGTAAGATAAATATATTTAAATCAGGAGAGTTTGTCAAGTTAATTTACTGTAGTGATTTAAAAAAAAAAACACAAGTTAAGTATGAAGTGGGCTTAATCCCAGCTGACAGTTGCTTTTTCTGTCACCTTTTCACTGATCTTCTCCAGCTGTGCCAGGCGAAGGGCTTTGTGTGCGAGTTCTGCGGCAACGACAAAGACATCATCTTCCCCTTTCATCTGAGCAAGTGCCAGCGCTGCGAAGGTGAGCCCTCTCTGCTGGCGGCAGGCCTGGGTGGCTCAAGAGCCCCCTCTCCCCGCCTCTCCGTTCCACTTACCTGGAAAGACTGGAAGATCCCCAAACCTCGTAGGCTGACAAGGGCCCTCATCCAAGGCAGGAGGGAGGGGGAAGGAGGGGAGGAAGATTTAGAGTTAGGAGTGGATCAGGGGGTGAACAGTGGAGAACAAGGGGAGCCAAGGGACAAAGCAGAAGCAAGATCGGAAAAAGGAGGAATATTTCAAACTTTGACTCCTGGAAAACTGTTTAAAGCTTTATCCAGGAGTAAAGGCAATGAGGAAGAGCAGGAGATGACAGGAGAGACAGAATCAGAGAAGGAAGAAGAGAAAGAATCTGATAAAGGAGGAGAGGAGAGAGGAAAGGACGAATGTGAGGAGGTTTATAGCAAAGAGAGGGCAAAGAGTAAGGAAAGGGGAGATGAGCATACAAGAAGGGAAAAAGTCAATTTACTTAAAGTTCTTCACATAGACCGACTGAAGAAGAGCATCTCAAAAAGAGATGGAAGGGACAGTGACAGTGAAACATGCAGCAGCATGGAAAGTTTAGACGAAGTAGGAATAGGGCAAGAGAGGAAAGGACGATGGAAGATGTCAGGGTTAGTGAGTCTAACCAAGGGTTTCTCAAAAAGAGAGATAGAGGATGAGAGGAAAACAGAAGTGAAAGTGGAAGAAAGAAATGAAGAGTCTGAAAAAAGATTATTGGACAAAGGAGGGGGAACTGAGGAGACAGAGGAAGATCACAAAATGCCAGACAAAGGCAAGAAGGAAACAAAATCTGGTGCAGAAAAAGTGGAGAGATTAACATTTATGAAACAGCTGAAAACTCATCAGCTGTCAGCTATTTTTCCCAGAGAGAGAAGCAGGGGAGAGGAGGACAGGAGTCAGGAGAGTGATGGAAAAAGAAAGCTGGATACTGAGGAGCAAGGCAAACAAGAGCCAGTTGATAAAACCCGGGCTAACTGGAGAACGCGCAAAACTCGCAAAGCCAGGAGAGTAACCAGAGGCAGGAAGACGAGGGAAGGGGCAGAAAAAGAGAGCAAGACAGAGGGAGGAGAGAAAGATGACATCATTGATTGTGCTGGGGGAGATGGAGGACAAGAGTAAAAGCAATAAAGGGCTAAGATACGATATTTCATAGCTGTCTCTAGGATTGCAAAGAATGAAGGTAGAAGTTACAGTACGTCAAATACTAAAATACTTGATGGATCTGCTGGATAAAACAAAATATTAATTTTATAGACCAAAGGATGAATGATAATAATAATCATTAGCAGCCATAGTTTACTGTTGCAAGAATATTAAACTAAACTCTGATAGAGTCATCTTGTAATAAGTTGAATTTTGTGGTGCTGCTTCTATATTTCTTCCTCTTTCTTTACAATCTTTCATCTGTCTGGTGATTTGAGACATTTTTCACACTTCTTCTTCTACTGCTGTTCCCGTTTGCTGCTGAATTCCTGGCACTTTGGTGGTTTTGGTATTTCTTTGTTGTGGTTCTGCAAAGTTGCATAACTGGTGGAGGATACATATTTTGGCAGCTATTTGGTGGTGGATACCTTTTTGGCGTAGATACTAGAGGTGCTGATGTGTGAAGCTTGATGACTGACAACTGAAACTGGCATCAAGGCTGCAGTTTCCTGCCTTTGGCTCTGAGTTTGTCTCGGTCACACCCTGTTACCAAGAGATGGATTACTGTTTTAAGATTATTTCTTTTGTTAGGGATGGCAACAGTTTTTTATGTTTACAGTTAAGTTTTCTCTGGTCATGAATTTCAATCTGAGCATTTGTCAGATTTGTCTGTTTACACGTGTTCCCTATGAGCCAGCGGAGGAGATGCTTTTCATTTTAACCAAACACTACTCGAGTTGATTTCACTTATTATAATTCATCCCAACAGATGTAGTGTATCATATTAATGCAGACCTGCAGACTCTTGCACAAGCTCAGTGGGAACGTTGCCAGATGTTGTGCTGCCTCATCTATAGTTGTTTTTAAGCCATTTTTGTGTTTTTTTTTCGACTTTTGTTGAAGGAAGAATGTTTTATTGTGCGGATGTGATTTACTGTGTCAGAATGAATGTGTAATTTATGCTTTTTTTTTTTTTTAGTTTGTTTTACATCTGCCTGCTACTATTTAAGCTTCATGAAAATGTGAAATAAACACTGTTTTTGAATTTGAGTTGCCTGTCATTTCCTCAATCCTTCATTACCTTTTGATTTTGAATGTAGAAACAAAACAACTGTAGGCAGGGATCTCAGTCATATGTATCTGTTGAAGCTGATTAGTTGAGGCGTTACAAGGTTTTTTTAGTCGTCTGATGGCCTCTTTTGGAAGAGGATTGTGTGGTTTAGGGTGTGGTGTGTGTATCCACGGATCTCAGCTTTCTCACATACCTGCCTCCTCCTACCTTCTGTCTCGCTTCCTTGAACTTCTGCGCTTTTTATACCCTCCCTGCTCGTGCTTCCTCCTTCAGGTCTGATTGTGATTGGCTGCTCTGCCGGGGCATCACTTCTCATCGTCGGTAAACCAGTTGAACCGGTTTGTGAACAGTGTTTGGTTGAGCAGATGGGGACTGCTCTTTGTGAAAAGGAAGCTTCTGTTATCTTCCGCCTGTTAAGATGAGACTTTTTTTTTTTTTTTTTGCAGCGAATGCTTTAAACTGTTTTATTTTTGACACCACTGACGCTTGTTTTTCCTGATGTTTCTCCCTCTTTAGAGTGCCACGCATGTTACCATCGCAGCTGCTTCCGGGCAGGTAAGAGCTGTCCTCGATGTCAGCGGCTGGCAGAGCGGAGAGAGAGGATGGCGCGCAAAAACATGGAGGAACAAGAGGACGAGGGAGGTGGGACCTAGTGCTGAGAAAAGAGCAAACTCAGAGAAAAAAAAAAAAGAAGAGCACAAACGCGACCATGATTGTAGTGACTGACCACATCTCCTGCTCCGTTCTAGTCCTCCCACACCCGGTTGACAGTACTCAGTGCAGACAGCTGTTTTGATTTTACTACTTATTGTCAGATGTGCTGGTTTTACTACATCAGGGCAGTTGTGTTAGTCATTCAGGAACATGACAGCTATTGATTTTTCTGATGTATTTTCTGTAAGCCCCTTTCACACATGCACTTTATTGTGGGAATGTGTCAGGTGTAACGAGAAGGCTGACTCCTGTTTCCGTAAAGATTGAGTGACTTATTTTGGTCCAAAGAACTCAAGCTTCCCATGGCGTGAAGATTTTTAAATTAGTTTTTCCTCAAAGAAATGTAGCTTTAAAAATATTTTCACACGTAATCCTTCTACATAAAACATGATCATTAAAGCCCCTATATGATGAAAAATTTTCACTTTGGAAAAAAACTTAAGAACTCAAATATTAAGTCAAATATTCAACACTGTTGCCGCCATGTGGCTTCAATCCTGTGAAGTGAATGATGAAACCCGTTGTCTTACGGGGATATTCGCCGTGTTGCAGTTCCATGTGTGGAAAGGGCCAAAGATTGTATAAATTTCTCAGCACTTTGTATATCGTCCCCTGTGGTAAAACTAACCCATGTGACAACAGTATTTTTCCCCCAGATTATTGTACCCAGGTTTGATATTTCTCCTTCCTACAATTGCAGCTTCTGGAAACCGCTTCACCTCTGGTGATTTTACTAGCTACTGGCTTAGCTGAAGTTTGTTTTTGTGACTTAAAAAGGCAGGATATGTTTTTAAAAAAAAAAAAAAAAAATCAAATATGAAGTCAAAGTTTCAACCTCTTTTATGGTTTGACTGATTTTCGGTGCAGATTCTGTATTTGAGCGATCCTGCCCTTTATGTTGAGGTTTTTTGTTTTAAATTGAAATCATGAAGATATTTAACTTATCCTTTCTTATCCCCACTCCATACTGCTCTGTTTTAAGCTATTTTAGCCACGCTAATGTGCCTCTGGGACCAATGAACTTGGACTGGCAGAGCTAGTGGAGTTACATTGGCAAGTTGAATTAAGAGACGGGCTGGACTTCTGAAAGATGTTACAGAGTCAGTGTTGCAAATATTTTAAATGAGACTGCAAATGCTCCATTTTTGTGCTGCTTTATGTATGTATGTATGTATGTGTGTGTGTGTGTTTGTGTTTGATTACTAGAAAGAGCTGTGTGAATAAGAGTGCTTGTATGTGCACACGTGTCTACCTGCTGTACTTGCAGCCATGCACAAATGGTTTGCACCAGCCTAATCAGCACTTGCCTGTTTTCTAACGTCGTAGGTTTTGGATTAATATGAGAGAGTCCGGTTAATTGCACTGATCCTGTCTGTTTTTGTTGGAGGGGCGAGTTGGGATGTCACTGTTTGGGGATTTTTCTGTGTGTCGGAAATGTTCCCCTTTCTTTTAATGAAGCTCCTGTCACCTGGGTTGCACGACTGTATGAAGGGTGTCAGTCCAAAAAAAGAAGTCCACAACACAATAGATTATATTCATACTACTCCCATTATTCTACCTGTTGAGCTTGTAGCCCCTTAAAATTTAGCAATGTCTACTTCAGCGCACTTTATATTCTTAGTGTGCACATTAAACCAAACTAATCTTTCCTTCTGAATTTGTTTTATTTGAAGGATTTTTAGAGGCCCAGAAATGATTTTAGAAGAATAAAGCAAGCTGTTGGTCTTTAAATCATCTGGTGACCCCTTCAGTTTTGCTTCAGGACCAATTGGATTGGGACATACAGAAAAAAAAAAAACATCTGAAATTCACTCAAAAGTTAATGGTAGAAAGAAAGTTGTGGGAAGTGTGCAATCCACTAAAGAAATCAAATTTATCAGAAATTCAATTTTTGTCTCGTATGTTTGTCCCAAGCACAGTTTTATGTGCACCAAACTTTTAATGGATTAGGCAGCAGAGTACATACCTCTCTAAACTATAAACAGGCTTCTCTTTATATGTACAAACCCTTATGAGATGATCACACTCTCATGGGATACTACTTAAAGCAATAAATGTGATCTTCAAGTCAGTAAACCATCATAAACTGCCCACACGCATTAAAGCGATGAACTGTAGCCTACATCTTTAGTTTTAACCCAACTGCTTTTAAAAGAAACTCTGAATGAAGTGACCGCTTGACTCTGAAAAGCCTCCTCAGCTCTGCAGATTGTTTGTTTGTCTTTGGACTGCCTTTAACATGGAGACATGAGGAGATTTAAAGTGCACTACAGATGAAATTGTCTATTATTAAAATGGTAATTATTGTTATTATGATTATTGTTTGTGTTAATTTGCCTTTGTTTGTAATTATATTGACAATAAAAGACTGGCCAGACTGTTAATGAGGGTTATTGTTTTTGTGTGCAGGTTTCTGTTTGGCGGACTCAGCTTTTCTGTTGTGTTCAGCTGAACTAGTACTGAAGAGATGAATTGATTAGTCAGTGCACATAAGATGAATTTACATCTATTCTGTTAGAAGTAATTGAGTTGATATACAAGTAAAAATGCTAAACGTACAGTCTGTAGCTTCTCAAATATGAGATTTTGCTGATTTATGTTTTATGTAATTGTAAATTCAATATCTTTGGGTTTTGGTCTGTTGGTCGGACAAAATGACTGGATTTTGTTGGAAAGGGTCAAAGGGCTTTTTGGTTTTGCTTTTTTCTGCCATTTTATTGACTGAAAGAACAATTAATCATAAAAATAACAGTAATAGTAATCAATAATGAAAATAATTAAAAGTGGCAGCCTTAAAGTGAAGTGTATTGGTGTGCTTCACCTCTTAGTTCTTGTTTTTCTTTCTGAAATAAAGTTTTTATACATATAGTTTAAAATACACATATTTTTAAGTGTTTTTTTTTTTTTTTTACATAAAGACATAAATCTCTTAGAGCTCAAAAGCTCCAGCAAGCTAATGGCACCATCTAGTGGAAATTGTTGGTTATAGTCAATATTTCTGTGAAACTACAACATTTTACAACATAAAGTTCACATTTGAATTCTGGAAAAATAAGAGTTTTCCAAGTTAACACAACTTTCAAACACAGTAAAGGTAAAATGGTAAAATCATTTTTGGAGGGTATTTGTTTTCAAAATAGTCTAAAAAAGAGAATATTACAAGTTAAAGGTGACTGATGTTTTTCTTTTCCCCTGAGTTTATTTACTGGCTTTTAAAAAGATAATAATGGTTGTTTATACATATGCAATAACATATACTACGACACTATGGGTAAAAAAGAATGCAAAAATAAACATATAAGATAAAATTGATATATAAGATGAAATTGAAAAAAATAAAGCTGGTATACAGTGAGATCATATCATCCTAATTTAACATCATAACTACTATGACCAGTACTTGTATAACATCAGACTAAGTCTTACAACTTTTGCCACTGTTTTGCCCGTTACAGTAACGCAGCATGAGAACATGTAAAATCCCATCTGTATAAATTATATTAAGGATGGATCTAATTTAAGCAACAGGACTGAATAATTTTGTCCGTTTCTTACTCAAAATTTGAATCCAAACATCATTGCTCTCTCAGTGAGAGTTTTCTTGACAAATAAAACTTAGATATCTCTACCAAACTTTTCCAACATCTAGAAAATAATTTTCTATTCTTTGACAGAGTTAAAAAAAAAAAAAACAAGCACCACATTTCAATACACAGCATGCAATACAGCATGTGAAACTTCTTTAGATTAACTCTGGTCTGTGACAAACACGTTCGTATGATTCCAGTCAGGCTTTCAACTCTCTGGCTAAATCATGTTGCATGCGAGTTGCTCAGGATCCAGATACATATGATGGTTATAAAGCTGAAAAGGATGAAGATGATGTACAGGCCGAACAGCAGACGGTCGATGACTATTCCGATCATGTACCATTCCTGTGAGGTTTTGGACCCCTGGAAGTGTTTGTCCACCTGGAGGCGGATGGCTGTGAGATTTCTGCTCAGCTTCTTCAGCTCATCCACGACCGGCTCGTGAGGTTGCGGAGCTGGTTTCACTGAAAGTGCATCACCAGGAGATGCAGGACCAGACATGCTGTGAAGCTGTCCCCCCGCGATGCTGGTGACGCTGCTGAGATTTGTTACTGGGTCAGAAATGAAAAACAGCATATTATAATTCTGATACATGATCAGACCCCTGTAAACAGTCACTAATATGAATGTTATAGCCCACTAAGGCCATGGGAAATAGAGAATAGAGAAAACAGTTTTAAATTGGTGCACAAGGTACAGTTTATTAAACTGCAGGTTACTATAGCAACAATACTTAGTTGCTGTAATTCTAATTGGTGAAATTGAACTATCTGAGTTAACTGGCGACAAACCTTAACAACTGGTTCATATAAGCCTGATAATACACTTGATTAGGGTGGAAATAATAAATCATTTTTAGGGATGGTGATGTCCCGTTGGTCCACCACTGTGGTCCAGAGTGAAATGTCTTAAAGGTATACTATGCAGGATTTTCCTAAAAAAACATCGCATAGACTCATACAAAAATAATCCCTCTCAATCTTCACTTATGACCCACTAGAAGTGTGTGGCATTCAGGGGTGTCATGATTCGCCAAATCCACCATTTGATGTGACTTTTGATTTTAAGGCCACAGGTCAATTAGATTTTCGATTTAAACTTTTTTTTTCAGCACTGATTGCTAGGCCATTTTTAAACTATCATATCTTGATTATAGTATGTCTGGATAGTAAATATCCACAGATCATTGGTTTTATGCTTTAACAATATTTGGATGGATCGCAATGAAATGTTGCACAGACTGTGCCGACTTTTCCTCTAGTGCCACCTAGAGGTTGGCAGTTTAGGTTTTATTGAAATGACAACTTTTGAATGAATTGCCATGAAATTTGGAACACACATTGATGTCTGCCACAGGATGAATTGTAATAGCTTTGGCATTGGCACCTTTATCACGTTGCAATTTGAAGGTGTCCAGTACTTTTGTTCTTCCCAAATACCTGCAAGACTAATGATGTATTTCCATCAGCCTCAGCTGCACTTTGTGTTTAAAGCTAATTAGCAAATGTTAATATGCTAGCACACTAAACATTGGTGACGGAAGCATAAGAAAAGCCTCACAGAGCAGCTGGCATGGCTGTAGACTTGTTCCTTAAGACGTGTCCTGGTTAAGAGGTGGAAATTACAAATAATGTTGCTGATTTGAACAGTTTCATTCAGTTCTGTAGTCACTGTCTATCTAGTTAATTTTCTAAGCAAAGATATTGTATCACTGCAGTATATACGTAAGCGAACACTCATCTTCACAACGCCCTAATGTTACGCACTGACTATCTTTAGTAGTAAATTCACTTTGTTTGCTTGTTGAAACTGCGTCATTCAAAACCAGGCCCACAGAAGCACTGTTTATAAAGTTAACAAGTCGCGTGTGAAGGGAGCTCCAAAACAAAAGTCACTGATTCGGTCAGTGACAATGATGATTTAGCAGGCTGCAGTTCAGTATATCGGGGGTTAAATTTGTCTGTAAACATACTGAACATTTGTAGTCCTGATATACACAAATAATGAACTTAGAGAAGACAGTCTTCACCTACGCCTCATACATTATTTATGTATATCCTGACACCCTGCTGTGCATTATCACTACATAACACACTTTGAGGTAATTATTAACATGCATAAGTGATACTGTATTCACAGTTTGGAAAGGGTTGCTTTGAGTGAAATCCATAACAAATTAAGATTAATATTAAAATTAATCTGAAAAATGTGTTTTCCACAAAGGAGGCCCCAGTAAATGAAGTGGTAATAGTTATTTTATAATCATTTGCTACTTAACTATACATCACATTTACTGCTAATAGTTTCTAATACCAAGTTTGTGTGTTATTCTCATGTTCTGGATGTACCTGTAGTTGGGTGTTCGAGTGAGACTGTGATTCTGTTGCTCTTTTCCTTCCGAGGGAGACAAACGACAACAGCTAGATAGCGTAGCACGAGGATGCTGAGCCAGTGAGGCACCGCACTGTACTGGCTGGAGCTGAATTGGATATTAGTGATAAACACCGTCTCCAACAGGCTGGCCACCATCAGAGCGAGGCTTATGGAGAAGAAAACATCTGCAGGAAACAACAGCAACAAAAAGGAGGGGTTTAGTACACTTTTCATTGAGTATGTTTTAGATGCTTTTGAGTCTTATCCTGGTTCTGATCTTATTCAGGAAATTGTGTTAATATTAAAACTTGTCAAACATGTTATTCATCTCCTTGTATACATGATTCTGTTCAAGGGGACAATTTCTTTCATAGAAAGTACTTCCAGTGAAAACTGTTATTGAGATATTGTTCTGCCACCACGAAAACAATGAAGATGAATGAAATTTAATTTGTGCAGCTCACATCGTTAAAAAAGAATCATTCAAATATTTGCAGAAACAATGTCCCAGTTACTCTGATTAATCCACAGAACACACTTCTGCAGTAATTTAATGATGAAGCTCTTTTAAACAAAAACGCACACATGAAGCAGTGAATTTCATCTAGGCACATGCAATCCTTCTGCAACCATCTCTGGAATAAAAGAAGTAATAATATGACAGGCGTCACTCACTGATGAGAGGTGTTGTCTCCCCTGTGACAGGCAGCAGGTCGTTCATGATGAGCAGGAAGACCGTGTAGCCCAGGATGAGGGTCATCTTGAAGGAGGATCGGTCTACACTATGGGGAGGCAGCAGGAAGCTGAAGAGGTCCACTGTGATGAGGAAGCAGCTGGGGATCAGGAGGTTCACCACATACAGGACCGCCCTTCGTCTTAAAACAATCTTGGGAGGAGACACAGGTCCAATTCATTACAACCAGATCTTGGTCAGACTTTTGACAGTTATATTAATTTCCCTTTTGTAGATGCAAAAGGATTGGCACAGGTTTCTGAGATAAACCAGAAGTGAATTATCATGCAAACGCTGACTTTTTAAAATGTTGTGACAGCCCCAGAGCCTGTTTACTTGGTCCTGTGTATCGTATCTATTGTCTGTCTTGCAGGTCCTACAAACCTAATGCAAATTCTACATACTAATGCAAAGCAGAAACAGAACACATCAGAAAACAAAGTATGATGCCTGACAGTGCAAGTATTGTATAATTTCCTGGTAGTATTTCTTAGATGTTGACAGCGGCACACTATAAAGATTAGTATATAGTCTATACTGTAGCATGTAGTGTGGAGTTAAATAATAATAATAATAATTAAAATAAGTAAAAGTGCTTACATAGTATTTGATCTCAGAGTAGCTTGCCTCTGCTAACGTCAGAGTAGATGGAGCTATTTTGATGTCTATGAGCTCCCACTCCCCATTGGTCTCTATCACTTCTCTTGACTCCTTCAGGATCTCTGCAGCTGTGTCGCCTTGAATCATCCTTATGTCTGAACCTGGAATAACATTTAACAGCAATTTTGTTTTAAGTTATTAGACACTTTTTTAGACACAGTTTCTGTTGTTAATGGTGTTCTTTTAGTGTGTGGAGTTTGTTTACAACACATACACCATAGTATTAACATAACTGTGATATGTAAGTCAAAATAACACATTAAGTGCCTTTTTATACAGTGATGTTTTTCAATACATCTACATATATCCATGCATGAATGTTGGAATTAGTTTAACAATTAAAAAGGCTTTTCACAGAGGATTTTTATAACTGATCTGAATGTGATACGTATCACACTTGTATCTTTATTGAGGCGCAGATAAAAAAACTGAAAAATAGAGCCCATGGTTAACTTGTTAACACTTGTCAACTCAATCAATCAATACTAAACACTACGTGTTTTGAACTTTGTAAGGAACGTATTTTATATGTGGACAGCCTTACCAAAGTGTAGATATGATCCAAAGGTCAGAGTGCAGTTTTGGATGTCGAAGGGGAAAGTGTAGATTCCTAATCGGCAGGAACTGATCACTCTGACTGGCTTATCATCATAAACCTGACCTGTGTTCAATAAGTAGACATAGGGAGTTTTGGGAGATTTGTCCTCATCCATGCTAGAATAGAAGAGAAAAGAACAGACATTTTTGTATGCAATCATAGAAATTTTAAAAGGAGAGACAAGGAAGTTCATATCCCACTTAGCTCACAGTTTTTTTCTTGTTTATTAACATTTGTGTCTTAATTTACCTAAAATGGGCTGTTTCAAGTTTTAAATGTAATATTTCTACATTTGCTTTACAGGGATGATCAATTTTAACAAATCTTTGAAAGCTTCTCAGGATGAAGACATTTCACATTTTCATCTTGCTTCAAGGTTAATTTGTCTGATTCGGACAATCAGCCCTCTAACGTTCATCTGTGATGAAGCAGATAAAGTTCACAGACTAATCGACACTTTTAAACTTACAACTCTGCGATTCGGACATCTGGAATCCAAAGCTTTTCCCGAGGGACAGAGACTCTTTTGGTTCCACATTCCTTCTCATCCCAGCTCAGTCCCTCTATCTCCCACTCCTGTATTAGACAACGATACCAATTTGATGTACAGCTTAGAAAATGCAATACTTTAACTGAGAAAAAATATGAGGAGTTTCTCACTACATATCCATTTTGGTGATGATAACCAAACAAGAAAATTTAACGTTTTGCAGAAAAACATCTTTAGGCAGCCATTTATTTAAGTAACAAATTAATTAATTTTCATGTAAATATATTTCAATTTATTTATTTTAAACAAGTATGTATGTATATCTCATTTGGGATAAAACTCGCAATTTATTAGAAACATCTGGCAGCTAGGTGTAGAATTAGTACATTTCTGACTTTGACAAACCCTTGTGGTATTATTGAAAAAGACACACCTCCACCCTTGAGATTAGCCCATTTCGATACAAACAAACTCGTTGTTATGTATGCGATCAGAATAATTTGATCAGTGCTATAATCCATAAGAAAATTGACACATTGCAGCTTGTCCTGAAAACTTACCAGGACTTGCCATAAGAATGTTGTCAGGGTTTGGGATTTTTCATTCTGTAGATGAGACACATTGTTAATATAATTAGAATTAGTGATACAGATCAATTATGAATTCAAATTCAAAGAATTCAAAGATTGTTAAAAACCTAAAAAGCCTAAAATGCTTATGTGCAAGCATGAGTAGATGTTTGTGTAGACTCACCACTCCTAAAATTCCCACCACAGTGATACCAATGGTTACGTTAAGTGGATCTGAAAATTTTTTTACGGGCCGCACCAAGTCTTTCTGAAATAAACCCTTCTCAAATGCATCAAACAAGGATTCAGGGCTTGGGCTGGTGCAATTCAATGCTGCTACAAAACCTGAGTGAGGAGAGAATGTAGAAAACAAAATTCATGAGTAGCTCAAATAGGTGCACATGAAAATGTTAAAATGATTGCAACCACAGCCCTTCTCAGCTTCCATAGTATTGCATACTACTCAAAAACTCCAGTCACTAAATTGCCTCTTCACTGCGATACATCCTAAATCTCTTAAACTTAAAAATTATTTTATAAGTTGTAACTAAAGGTTTATTAATGGTTGATAAACACCATCCAAAGTTGTTCCACACACACCCAAAAGTAGTTTTTATGTACTGCTTCCAGCAATTAGTTACAACTACACAGAGAATTTTGATATTTGCTAAAAAAAATACTTCCCTTTTGAGAAGTGCAAATAATGAATGAATGCATGATAGAAACAAGGACTGAAACAGTATTCATTAATGTGCCAAGTAGCTGTTATACAACTGTAATGTGAGAAAAGGCAAACATTTCACTATATTTCACTTTAGTTTCTAGGTTAGTCAGTGCTGACAACAAACCTGAAAATTAACTGTAAATAAAACGTCATCATTAGTTTGTATTTGGACAAGGTTTTAACTGTGCAATGATTCAGCTTTTAACAGATTATCTTCTCTTTGCATATTTTGTGCAAATTTCTGTCATCTTACCGTGAAGTAGCATTAAACAGACGACGATGAGCTCAGCTGGCTTTACCTCCGTCATTTTCAGTCTCAGTTAAGTCTCTTCAACATGACAATGCCTCAGATTGTAAAGCTGAAAAGTCAACAGTCTTCTACCAGAAGGCTCTTAGAAGTAACATGAATTTATCGGCTATTGGGTGAAATTTCTGACCTCCTTTTGAAACTAATATTGACTTTAGATTCCTGTTAACACTGTGGCAGGGTATTCCCAGTCGCTTCCAGCGATCCATCCATCTGATGCTTGTGTTTGCATAATTTGTGTTTGGATCGTGCAACAGGTTTTTGACACATCCTTAGGTGGAGTTGTATCAGATGTGTCAACAACTTCACATGCCGTGACAGCTGAGGCCCAAGTAAACCCAGTTTGCGTGCAGCTGGTTGTTCCCTTAGTTTCCTTCTTAAGTTACTGGAAGTGTTGTGTTATGTATTTTCCTTTTTGCTTAAGGAAGTTTAGTCTGGCTTTTTTTTTTACCTTAATCTTCCTGTAAAATGTCTTGTGACTCATCATCTAATCGGTTTTGATTCCGATGTCACAGATACTGGCCACAGCATCATGTGATGTAGTTCTTAAGAAGAAAGAAGAAGAAGGGTATTAGTGTTAAAATGTGGGTACATAACCATACATTTTTATGATTTGGATCTCTCAGTTATTAATGGTGATACAAATGGTACTGACTCAATTCTGTTATATCCTGAGATAATGGGAGGAGGGTGTTACAGTCAAAGTCAGCGTCAAGCCTGCAGTAACTGAAAACGATACGGTTCACTAATTAAAGCAAATACTGATGAGTCATGCTCGTCTTTGCTACTGAAGCAACATCAACACTAAGATTTTGGTAGTTATGCATTACTCAGTGTTTAAAAAGAACATTGAGATACTGAAAACACGTGCTGTTTATGCAAAGACAGCTTTAAATAAGTATAAGTATTTAAATAATGATAATGCACAAAGGTGTGTCTTGACATTAAATTAGAATTTCCCCTGTCAACTCAATGTTATTTTCCTGCAGATTTGGTTTGAAATTTGGAAGTGAAACTTCTTTGTGGATGGCCAAAATAAACAGTTGTGTATGTGAACTTGCTTGTTCATATGCAAATGTGTGCACACAAACACACATAAAGATCCTGGTTTTGCAAAAACACTTTATTGAATAAAGCATGTATTTGCTGATATAACTTGCCTGAAATTGGACTTGTAGCATGATTTCCCCCTGATTTTAAACTGATATTTCAAATTTTTTTTAATTATTATAAAACTGAGACTAAAATTAATATTTGGAATCGACATATGCTAGATTTTTACCATAACTTTTAATTACTTCAAGACAAATAATTGATACAATCAACATGATTTATTAAAGACAGAACGCCACATATAGTATCTTTATATATTGTGATACATGGGTCTGTTCTCTATTTCTCATGTTAAATTAATTGCATTAAAAATAATGTAAACATCCTGTCAACTCCAAACTTATTTCTACTCTAAAACAGAAACTTGTGAGGTTATTGTTGCCTGTGTGAGTGTGGTGCCACGGCAAGTCACAATTCAGTGCAGGCCTAGATCAACTCACATGAGCTTTAGGTCACTCAGTAATGGAATGAAATAGCAATTTATCCTGACTATCAAGATACAACTGGCTGATAAAGAATAACAGAGAAGGCATGTCATATATTAAAACAATCTTACTGTCTTGATGATTTGGTCTACTGGGAGCATACAGGTTTACTAATAGAGGCCCAAGAATAGAGCCCTGGGGGACTCCACTCATTTATGACTTTTTTGATATTGTGATCACTAATGGCAACAACTTAACAAATAATTTAACATATGACTTTCACCAACTGATGACTACACCAGATAATCTTACCTGCAGACAAATGTCATTTATGAGGTAGTGTGATGTGTTCACAAGCCAGATGAAATTTGCCCAAAAGGCCATTTCCATTTAAGAAGTTGTTGAGTTGAATAAAAACAGCTTTCTCATTGAATTCAAAATAAAAGGAAGATTTGTGATAGATATAGGAGGATCCAGGTCGCACCTCTTTAGTTGAAGTTTAATGACTACAGTTTTCAGTTACTTTGGACAAATGCCTGGTTTCACAAGAGTGAACCCCTCACCTTTTTCAGCACATGCATTTTGAAGCAACTGAAAACTTTTTTTAAAAAAGCTGGAAGGTGGACTGTAAACACAGCAGATGGATGCTTTAAGATGCTGTTGGATGGTTTAAGATTATTGATAACAACTGTGCCTTAATTGTTCAGTTACCTGGTTGATCTAGATGCACCACATGGAGATGATAACCAGGGCGTAGCAGGAGTTAAGTAGCAGATAGATGAGGAGGTTGTGGACATAGCCAACATGGCACCACTGGTCCATTGGCATGAAGGTCACTCAGTTTCTGGCCTGTTGTCTGATCTGTTGCAGTTCAGACAGAGCAGATGTTCCTGGCAGGGGAGTGGTAACAGGAGGGATCACAGTTAATCAGTACAGTACAGTATAGGTAAAATTATGCATACTCTGGAATGAGAACCAGCAACCATGGATGCATTATAAGGACTGGATACTGGAGTCAAAGATGGCACATATTCAATCAATTTTTTTTTTTAAAATAATCAAATTCAGCTCATGCCATAAAATAGTACAGCTTGAATGATATTGTGAATAACTTTTAGCTTCAGAATTTAAAAATTTAAGCCCTGCAGGTTGCCACTTGCTGGGCATGTGTGATTGACTCTCTTCAGGATGCCTCTCCTTTTCCCCCTCCGCTGGTAATCCTAAACTCTGAATGATTCCCTGGTCCCCTTTTAATATATGTTTGGATGGTATGTTTAATGGCTCTTTTATTAATTTTTGCTATTGTTAAATAAAGAATTATTGATGGATGGAACCACGTCTCATGCTTCTCAGTATAACAAACCTGATTGCCTTTTGAGTTATTGGTGCTGGTCTGAGGTAAACATTTTTCCTTGGGTAAAACCCCCAGGGTGGCGTAGTTGGATTTCTTTGATTACACTGCTTAATACTCTGCCACCCAATCGCTTACCACATTATTATTTTTTAGATGAGACATATTTCGTTACCTGATATACATAGATTCAGATTTCTTTGTCTTTCTTTTAGATAGATGACCTCTATTAAAATCTCTAATCTAATGGCAAAGTGATATTTGATTACCTGAGTTGCTGGTTGGGTGATGAGCAGGTGTCTGTTTTGAGGGTGGGATTGATGGGCTTGAACCAGTGGAGCTTTCAGGTTTATCCTTCTGAGGTGTATAAAGTAACCTATGACTAAATGACTGTATCATTTTGTAAATGTGAAGAAGTCTGTTCTTACTGGTGTGCATGTACGAGCCAAAAGTAAATGTGTACTTCTGCACATCAAAAGGAAAACTGAAGATCTCCAGGTTGTAGGATGACATGAGCTGGCGCATCCTGTCCCAACGAATGTGAACTGTGTGGTTGATGTAGATGTTAGGGATGTGCAGAGGGCCTGGTATTTGTATTTGTATCTATATTTGTTGAAGCAGCAAAATTATTTGTATTTGTATTTGTATTTGAATAAAAGTGGAAAGAGGCATAAAAATCCTGTTTTTGTTTCTATTACAGTTAATTTTAGAAAATTAAAGTGTTACAATAAGTATTCATGAATAAACTACCTCGTAGATGACTGCGCTGACTACTGAGCTAAAACTTATCTCATCGCCTCATTGCAGACAGACCTCTACCTATTTATACACCCATAAAACAGAGACAGCACACTGTGTAATGTGTAGGGAAGAACTTCAAAGGCGATTATTGCTTTGCACTTTTCATTTACTGCCTATTTTTTACAACCTAACTTTGTGGAAAGGAGAAGGGGAACAACAGGTTATGGAGAGTCCCTTGGGTGCACTTTGCATGTGCCAGTAGCTCAGCTTTATCTCTGGGGAACGCCCCTAACTCAGGGAGTGATGTCCAAATAAGGAAATGTGCCTCATGTAGCAAGTGGATGTGACTCCCTTCGTTGAGACCTGCTGATAGATGTAACAGTGGAGCAGAGGACAGAGACTGAGATAGCGATGTAACCGACCTGTGCTCTGGTATTTGATATGGTTTTTTTTCTTCATGAAAACAAATAATTTTTAAAACATTTGTGTGAAACAAATATTCATAAAAAAAACACCATTTGTGTTTTGCCAAATAATGTATTTGTATTCAGGCACACCCCCCTCAAAAAGCATTGGATCATGCAATTCCCATAAATAAACCAACTACAGCATTGTTGCTTCACTAAATCACTGCACTTGTCTTTTGTTCATCATGTTTTCACTGCCTTGTTGTGACACATTTGTTCCCTATTTATGTCCCTCTCTACATTGTCTATCTACAGGTGAAGTCACTGTAGCCCCAGTGGCCTAATGGATAAGGCACTGGCCTCCTAAGCCAGGGATTGTGGGTTCGAGTCCCATCTGGGGTGACTGACAGCAGAGTGGCGCAGCGGAAGCGTGCTGGGCCCATAACCCAGAGGTCGATGGATCGAAACCATCCTCTGCTAACAGTGCTTTAGTGGCAGCTAGTTGGCATGTCAGTATTTAAAGAAGTACTCCACCAATTTAGTTTCCATAAAGTAGGAGGACATAGATATCCTGAGTGTCAGTCCTCAATAGTTCAACCTAAAAAACATTGATCATGCAATTCCCATAAATGTTAAACTATGTGCTACATGTCAGCATGACTAAAATGTCATAATGTACCCATGGCAGCAATGTTCCACACAAACTGTACTAGTAGACCATATACACCGACTACAGCATTGTTGCTTCACTAAAACACTGCTCTTGTCTTGTTTTTGTCACGTTTTCACTTCCTTGTTGTGATACATGTGCTCCCTATTTATGTCCCTCTCTACATTATCTACCTACAGGAGAAGTCACTGAAGCCCCAGTGGCCTAATGGATAATGGATTCCATAAAGTAAGACCCAGTATTTGTATCTATATTTGTTGAAGCAGCAAAATTAATTGTATTTGTATTCGAATAAAAGTAGAAAGAGGCTTAAAAATCCTGTTTTTGTTTTTATCACTCCCCTCGTTGAGACCTGCTGATAGATGTAACAGTGGAGCAGAGGACAGAGACTGAGATAGCGATGTAACTGTGCTCTGGTATTTGACATGTTTGTTTTTTTTCTTCATGAAAACAAAATAATTTTTAAAATATTTGTATGAAACAAATATTCGTAAAAAAACCCACTATTTGTGCTTTGCCAAATAACATATTTGTATTCGGACATGCTTAGGAGACATCATCATCCACACTAGAGAATGGAAATGTCAGTAAAACAAATGAGCAGAAACACAATCACAGAAAAACAAAATGAACTGATAGGGTCCTCTTTCAGCTTTGCATGCTGTTTTTTTGACATTTTCTGTTACAGAGAAAAAAAGAAATCTGACTGAAAAAACTGTTAAAAATACCCGAAACTAATTTCCATACTTCCCCTGACTTTCTGGTTCTGGATACTCATTTTGGACTGTGTATCAAATTTTGCATATGTCCATCCCTGATCTGATAAACATCATTGTCATTCCCTGAGACCTCGACATGCCTAATTTCCTCAACATAAAGGCTGACATAATGTCCACAAATGGATACCAGCCAATGGAGACTCTTTGGAATCACTTCAACCTGTAGCAGTCCTCCTTGCGCTAAGGGGAAAAAATTATGTAAATTATGTAAATGCTTCACAGGATCAGGAGACAGCAGTTTTTATATTTGTGCTTCTAGATTGTCTGTCAGGGCATCAAGATAAACCAATAGTAGGCTAGACCTCATAGACCTACAATTAACAACAATGTGTCTTTACAGCTGAGTAAAACAAGCTGTTTTGTTTCTGTGTATGTGACCCTCAAGGATCCATCAAAAAAGGAAAATATAACTGGAGAACTTACAACTCATAGACGATGATGTCTGGAGACCTGAGTTCCCTTACAGGGAGAGAAATCCTGGTGACGCCGGCACACTTATCGAGGTCCCAAACCAGGAACTCATGGTTCCAGTACTGCAATGAATTAATCAGGAATAAAGCACAGTTACATTTCTGTAAAGTGAAAATATCTGCTAACCTGTAACACTGATCACAAAACAAATATTTTAAATTTGTTTACAATGAGGAAACATATATATATATATATTTTACATTTATATATTTTATATATGTGTGTATACACACACACACACACACACACACACACACACACACATATAAATATATTGTATATATTTTTGTATTATACATTTATATATTCAAAACAGCAAATGTTCTCTGTTAATGTAGTAAATGCTGGCTCTTATATAATGTTAGAAGGTAGTTAGTCCAGTAAGAGTCTGAAAAAGTCAAAAGTCAGAAAATCTTTCCATGCTTCCATTATCAACTACTTCCAGGAGGTTGACAGGATAATGTATGCATATGTGACTGCCTTTATTGATTTATTCATATTATTCATATTCTTAAGTATTTTAAGTACTGTATAAGTATTTGTTATCCAAAAACAAGTGTTGAAAAATCACAATATGAGGCAGATTATAATTTTAGGTTAGATTGCATTACATTACAGTTTATTGTAGACATATTCTGCCTTTCCATGTTACTCACCAGTCTCAGCCACAGGAAAGTAGTGAGTATCTGGGTCTTCTCATTCTGAAATACAGTAAACAACATGGGTAAACCTCATGTGAAGCTGATTGCTACCTGTTAAACCATGTTAGAGTCAAGTCAAGCAACAGTATATTTTTTTATAAGAATACAGAGAATGATTAATATAAATTGACAATGATACATATTTGCACATCTAGAAATTGACAGTTTTATTAGAGTAAACATCTGTTAAAGCTACAATATGCAAGTTCTGTAAATCAAGCCAGTACTAGCATTAGCTTCATAAGGAAACAACTCCACTGCTCCCTCCCCTCCCTCTCCTTGCTCCATATCGCTCCACCCAGCCCTTCACCTGCATCCTTGTGAACGTGTGCACTCAATGTACTGATTTCTCACTGAGAACTGGAAGTAACAAAGTTCTTCTATTGGGTTTTACAGCATACAAAATGTCATTCTCACAGGTAAGAACTACAAAAATTTTACAACACAGTCGCCACATTATGAAATGATATGAGTTAAGTTTATCTTTAAAATGTGGCAATGCAATCTATATTGCTAATATAAGTCGCTACATTTCATCTCATTGCTCAGCAACATCACTAATAATAATATTCGCAATTTAGAGCATGGCATTGTGATCATTTGTTACTTTATTTATCAATTAGAGTTTACACAAGGAAGGTTTGCCGACGGAGACATCAGATGAGGAATTCATTGCCTCAGTAACCTCCTAGGGTGGTCATGCTAGAGGACGTGGTTTGAGAGGTGCTGCATGGAGGCCGTGGCAGAGGGACAAGCCATGGAACTAGTGGCAAGTGGACCTGGACCGTGTGCAGCAGTCGCAAGCTGAAAGGCTTCAATTTGAACAGGTACATCTAACGTCTAATAAAGTTAGTTACTCTGTTGCCAGTTTATTCGGTCACTGAGCTAAAACTAATGCAGTCTGATACAACAGTCCTATAAACATCTTCCATCTGTGAAGGTTATAATGTTAAGTTTTTGTTTAAACTTTTTTAGACAGGTGTTATTTCATATGATCATTTTGGAGGTTCCAGATTGTACTACTGTTGAAATGTATTTTACTATACTGACAGGGATTTCTAATATTGTGTCCACACCATTTATATCAATGAGATTAGGCTAAATAACAAAAACAACTCTCTGTATAATGAAATATAGTTCAGCAGTACCGCAAACTACAGCCTCCAAAATGATCATACACCTCTCTGAAGGCAGTTTCAACAAAAACTGAACTGGATTTACTGCCGGACTGTTGTATTAGACTGCATTAGTTTTAGCTAGGTGGACCTAATACACTGACAACTAGGTCTTATTTATGGCAGCTGCTATTTGTATTGTTTATTCAAGTAATTAAGTAAGCAGAGCTATCGGGCAAAATAATTTGTCTTCCTGGAGAGAGTCACCTCATAAAATTTTCATTTTACTTCGTCAGGGGTCATTTGGACTAATGAAGAAGCTGTTGCAGTCCCAACAGCCCACCCATCCCGCAACCTCTACATCAACAGTGGGACTGTAGATTATCTATAGATTATTGTTGCCAAGTCCTGCAGACCTGCCTGACCTGGGACCCCAGCCTCATTTTTGATGTCCTCACCATTAGGGATGGAAAAAGACAGACGCCTAATCCACCTATTGTTGCAGCACAACCCCAGAGGTGTAGGGACATGTCAAAATACATGTAAACCTGTTTGCTTTTAAGTTGCCTCCTAGTGGAGGTCTTCATCACTGCAATCTGGATTTAGGTGCTGCTGGTGTTTTTTAAAATCACTAATTGTGAATTGACTTACTCACCACCCTCAGGACAGCAGACAGCGTGAAGGAGATGTATGTTACGGTGGGACTGCTGAGGTTCACTGCCGGCCTGAAGGACTGTAGGTCAAACACAGCCTCCATGGACTCATGAGTTGGACCACTGTGGCCTTCTTTACAGGACAGTTTACTTTAACATAGAGACACTGACAAAAAAGCTGGTCACAAAGGTATTAAGTCTTAAAGAGTAAAAAGTAATAACTAACACAAATGAAGTTACATGTTATCAGTCACAGCAATCTACTCAAACCAATCATTCCCATGCAAGTCCACAAAATCCAAGTTTTGGAGTCCGGGTCTTGTCATCTCCCAAACTGGAGAGAAAAGGATGCCGTATTTTGTAGAACTGAAATGGCTTGTTCTTCAAGAAAAAGCTTCAGGCCTCCATCGGCATGAAACTGCACTTTTAAACTGGTTCAATGATTTTGATAAATGTAGAGTCCTTTTCGAATGTGAAACAAAATGGCACATTTTCAAGGTTTATTTAAAGTACATGGTCCTTGCATTTGGACAAAGATGCAATAAAATATTTGTTAACAGTAAGGTTAATAAATGTATTAATTATTAATAATAATTTAGACATAAATAGAAAATAACATTATTATTATGTAGCATAGGGCAAATGCAATGTGATGGTTTACAGGTCACAAGGACACTATAATTACTTGAACGTGTTCTCAAACATAACATATCATATAATATTGTGATTTTCGTATTCTAATTAGTTGAAAGATTCATTTTGAATTCAGCACCTCAAGAAAGTGAAATGTGGTAGACAGATAAACGTACCCAAAGATACAATATCACATGCAAAGACAGAAATCAATTCAATCTTCTTTAAGCAAAACATAAAATATGACAATAATACTGCACTATAAGGCTACTGCTTATTACTCACATGAGAAGGAAGAGAAATTTTTCAGTAGCAGAGCTACAACATGCTGAAGCATGCATAAAATTTAAAAAAAAAATACAAGTAAGTCATCATTACCTGACATAAAGAGTAAACCTGGGAGATGAGGTTGATCTCCTGCTCTTACAAACACATGCTGGACCAAATACCCTCCAAAATATCAATCTTTCATGACCACTGATTTAATCATATATAAAGCAAAAATAGCTTCTACTACCAGTGTACACGCACATACACACAGACACACTTGTTTTTGTCACTTAGGAGGAAATGGCATTGGCTAATCTTCAAGCTGGAGTGCAGGACTTTTGCTTCCCCCTTCTGGCAGCGAGAGTAAAGGGGGTGCTCGTCTGTGATTGCTTGAGTACAAAGATATAACTAGGACGAGGGGAGGACATTTCTAGAGGGTGAATGAAGAGAGGAAGCAATGGTAGAGAAAGCCGGTGAATCAGATCAGTAAAACATTATTTTCTGATTGTTTCACAGTGGTTACATTCCAAAGCACGAACACGCCCACACCCCCACACACCTCCACTGCTCTGCACCGCAACACCTGATGTAGTCTCAATACGGCCTGACACAGGCATGAATGAAAGGCACATAGAGATCCACCCGGCCCAAACATTTATTTTTTAACAGCCCGTCAAGGTGTGTTCTGGTATGCCTGATGGCCAGTACATATTGGCTGTAACCGAATGTTGTTGTAAAACGGTGGATAAATTGTTTTGAGTGTCACACAACCCCTGTGAAATGACTTGTTTCAGTTTATCAGTCGTTTCATTTTATCAGAATTTGATAACATTTGGAAAGTCTAGAAGAGCTGCACAATTAATGGCCAAATGGCCAGCGCAGGAATGTCAGCCCCGACATGAGATTTAAAAACTCCATATACTGTGGAATACAGACAGATTTATCTGGCGGTGATAGGCTTAATCAGCATTGTGTGAACTCGTTAGGCAAAGACTTGAATACAAAGGACATTAATTTATATGAAAAAGTTTCGCACTGCAGGTTTAAGTCTCCTTAACCACAACCACTACATGTCTAATCCCAACCCTTAAAGGTTCTTTACGTACGTTTCAGAAACTCCTTATCATTAGTGACACTGGTGGACGTTAAGTGAGCTGCAGTCAGCATCCTGTTGCTCGCATTCGTGTGCATTCTTGCTGTCCATCAGCATGAGCGAGCAGTGGCGAGACTATTGTAGGTGATGACTTTTTTCCTGCTTGCACTTCTCTTTATAACATAAAAGATCTCTAACGTGTTTTGCACCTCGCTTCAGCAAAGCATCTCTCACTCCCAGTCAGTCAGCACATCCTCTCCAGCTGTACGTGCGCATGCTCACACACAAACACACACACACAGAGCAAACACACAGAGGCTCCTGCTGTACTGTGGCCACCGTAGTGATGCGCAGGACAGGGTTTTTTAATACTCACACCCACCCAACATGTCATGAGAGCCAATCTGCACCGCCCAACCTGCAAAAATATGCGTTATAATCAACCACCCGAATCGGACCCAACCTGCAAACCACCAACTTTGTGTACCAGCCATGTTTACTAAACACTGGTAGGCTGAGCAAGATGTGGCCGGGGGAGCAACGTGGTGCAGTTTTGTTGTGATATGTGTGATGGTTGACAGAGGCAGCTAGCCATCTCAATTCCCCCAAAAAACATTGGTACTGTAGCCAGAAATGGTGATAGCTAGCATGGTCGGTGGCTAGCCATCAGCCAACCTGGTGGGTAACAGAGCTGGAGAGCTAATATCTGCAGGGTGTTTCTATTTAGATAAGTTAGCACTGTTTCTGTTGTGGTGGGTGTCGGTCATTGGTTGACGTTACTTAATGCGAGAGAGAGGCAAGGCACTCGGGAGTGTGCAAAAATATCACATCCTTTGGATTTTTGCGGAAAAACTAGCCCGAGTCAGTCCATAGGCTGTTATTGGAAACTGAGAAAGTTGGGGAAGATCTCATTTTTTAAGTTATGTTACATCCTGTTCACTCATTGGCAATAAAAAATGATTAATAATGTAAATTGCTTCACAATTCTTACTTATGACCCCTTTAACCAAAACCAAACCATTACCCTAAAATAAGTCTTTAGTGGTTTGCCTTTTTGTCCCCAAATATGAGGTGAATCCCTGTAATTACACACTTGATCACATCTACTGTACTTACCACTAATGAACACATGAACATACAAACGGACAGATGACAAATGTGTGTGTGCCCCATCATCTACTAAGATTATGGATGTAGCCTCAAGTCTACATAGGTGGTTTTCAAACTTGAATCTGAAATGGCAGATAAGTGAACAGACTCGTTTGCACCTATATTCCTGTACCAATCCTAATTTTAAGCCTAAAAGTAACTTTTTCCCTGCAAAGGCTTCATTAAAGAGGTGATGAACACATTCTCTCTATTTTCTTGATGAAATTCAAGCCTCATAATGATATAAATGAAAAGAAATACAAAACATACACACACATAATTGCAGTATTTCCAGATGGATCTAGAATAAACACACACAGGAAACATAAGACTTGTTGTTCAACACCTACGATAACCACTCACCCATTTTATTTTTCAATACCTCAACCTATGGGAGTTACAATCTGTACCAGTCTCAAGTGTTGTGGACTGTACTGTCGAACAATATGCTTATTTTTGGTTTGAAATGTTTTAAAAACATGTGAGACAGTGATCAAGAGTCAACATATTTCCTGCTTAGTGTTAAACTAGGCTTGGGCTCTGCACAGCCAAAAAGATCCTTCTATGAGATTGAAAGTGCACACATGACATTTCAAAATATGGTGCTCTTATGACGCATTTCAAAACAATATTCAGGCGCCCATTAACAGTGTAACAGGTTTTGCTTGCTGTAATCATTCCTCCCATCATGCTGGCCATTAAGGCATCCCTTCCTAATGTGCTACCGATGTCAATGATAGAAAAAATCCACAGTCCTTGTTCTCTGCAAAAATGTATTCTAAAGCTAATCTGAAGGTAATATCAGTCTTCAGCTGTCTGAAATAGTCAAATCATGTGGGTGCCATCCAAAGTTAAAGTCTTTTTGGCACAAAGTTCCTTCTGCTCCTTGATGGTCATGAGGGCAGAGACAAATCATTGCCTGAGAAGTATTGACATTTAAAATAATTTTTATATACAGAAAAATGAAGAGGTTAATTTTCTACCAGAACTACTTGGACAATCAAAACGATACTACATGTCATCACTCATTTTGTTAACTATTAGCTCTTTCAAACTTTTGTTGGTGATCAACTTATCAATGTGATTTTACTCTCCAGCTAGGTAAATCAGTGCAGTAAGTTGCTAAAAACCCAGATACATACAATGGTAATAAAGCTGACCAAGATGAAGACAATGTAGATGCCAAAAAGCAGACGGTCTATGACTATACCGACCATGTACCACTCCCGCGATGTTTTGCTTCCCTCGCAGTGTTTTTCCATCAGGAGGCGGATGACCCTGAGATCATTGCTCAGCTTCATCAGTTCATCCAGGGCTGGCTCCAGAGGGGGTTTTAATGAAGGTGTGTTACCAGAGATGCTCTGAAACTCATTTGTTGGGATGATGCCTGTATTCATTGCTGGGTATATCAAAAAGTAAGAATAGAGTGATGTTGTGATACATGATGTGACACATTCTTTAAAATTAGGGGTGACTTATAAAAAAAATTGTGACATTCTGTCTTAAAAATGTAAAAAATACCCTCAATATCAGAAAAACAATAATGTTAATGTTCAAACTTGACCTTGGAAACTGAGACTGCTGAAGGATCATGTTAGTGTCAGCTGAACCTGCATATTTACACAGAATGAAGGCAGTGGATTTTGGCCCCCATTTCTTACAGTGTGGTGACATTCTGGGAGAATAGCTTCAGGTTCAGTATGGAGAGCAGGAATTGTTACAGAGACTAAGACCCATTTCCATGTACATAATAGTACATCAGTATTGTATTAAGACAGAATTGAAAAACCCGAACCTATTCTTTAAGATTATTTTGTCAAACTACTATTTCCAAGGTCAAAGATGAACTTTCACAATCACTTGTCATTTCTTACATTGTTAATCTCACTAGAACTGTGTTGAAACAAAATCATTAAAATGTAAAATAAACAATAATATTATTATACCTCCAGCAGGTGGGCGAATGGAGACGGTGACACGGTTACTCTTCTTTTTCGGGGGGAGACGAACGACTATAGCTAGATAGTGTAGCACAAGGACGCTGACCCAGTGAGGCACCGCATTGTATTGGCTGGAGCTAAACTGGATATTAGTGATAAATATGGTCTCCAACAGGCTGGCCACCATCAGAGCGAAACTGATTGAGAACGCAACGTCTATAGAAAAAAAGAGGGAAAGTTGAGAAATAATTGATCAAAAAGGAACACTTTATCAAAATATAGAAGATACAGCATGGCCTCCATTTTTAAGTGCTATAGTTTGGCTAATTTTAAATCTACTAATATCAAAGGTGTCACTCACTCAAAATAGGTGTTGTATACCCAGTGACAGGCAGCAGGTCATTCATGATGAGCAGGAAGACCGTGTAGCCCAGGATGAGGGTCATCTTGAAGGCACATCTGTCCACACTATGGGGAGGCAGCAGGAAGCTGAAAATATCCAATGTGATGAGGAAGCAGCTGGGGATCAGGAGGTTCACCACATACAGGATTGGCCTACGTCTTAAAACGATCTTTGGAGGAGACACAGGTCCAATTAATTCCAACCGGATCTTAGTGAGACTTTTGACAGTTACGTTCATTTCCCTTTTGTAGATGCAAAATGATTGGCACAGGTTTCTGAGTTAAACCAGAAGTGAGTTATCATACAAATGCTGACTTTTTAAAATGTCATTTTTACTTCAACAAATCACAACTGAATCAATTTTGAGATATTTGTATAACTGCTACATTTGCTAAGAGGCCCCCCTTTATTTGGCAAACAACAAAACTGTATTACAATCACCAACTGTTAATGTTAGGGACAGACAGCCTACTTACTCTGCTCGATCTTGGCACTTGTATTGTGTTTTGATATAGCTGGGGCCATAGTTAGGATTTCAGACATACTGAGGTCTTGAGTCGAAGTCCCCCCAGTGCATTGCCTCTGTCAGGAAATTCTAACTGGGCACCAAAAATAAAATCTCTAAAATGTTTTAATCATTTAGATATTTCACATGTCTCCTCTGTATTAAGTCAACTGTTGTATTAAGTCAACATGGAGGTCTAAATGATGTCAGGAATACATTTCTGGCACGGAAATGCCAGCTAACTTTATTATCTTTGTTAGTCTAAAAGGAGGCAAATTTATATATACTGTATATTTGGCCCAAAAAACACTGAAACATCCACTGTTTGTAAAGAAACAAATATTTGCAGACTTTAAAGAGTTCATTTTTAACTGTTGAATGTAATCTCTTCAAAGTTGCTAAAAACCACAAATTCCTAAAAATGTAGATGTCATGACCAAGTGAGGTTGACCACGGCCTTGAAAATATCCAAACATCTAAAATAAAACAGTCAGTGTGGATACTAAGAAACACCTTTTTCTTGATTGGGTGCAATGACTGACACTATTCCCCAACAATGCAATGCACTAAGGGAATGTACAGCAGCCACTCACAGCTAGAAAAAGTTGTGTGCTCCAGGAACACCTTAGAAAACAAAAAATAACTACAGTATGGTTGATGTCTAAAGTATTGTATCATTTCCTATTAGTCAAATCCAGTTACGTTTTTTGATTTCTTAGATGCTAACAGCAGCACACTATAAAGACAAGTAAAGAATAGTCTATACTGTAGCATGTAGTGTGGAGTTATAATAATTAAAATAAGTAGAAGTGCTTACAAAGTATTTGATCTCAGAGTAGCTTCCCTCATATAACACCAGATTAGATGTGGACACTTTGATGTCGACAAGCTCCCACTCCCCATTGGTCTCCATCACTTCTCTGGACTCCTGCAGGATCTCCTCAGATGTGGCGCCTTGAATCATCGTTATTTCTGAAGCTTGAATAACATTTAACAGCAGTTTTGTTTTAAGTTATTAGACATCCAATTTGTGTTGTTAATGATCTTCAGTTGGTGTGTGGAGTTTATTTACAACAATTACTCAATAGTATTAAAATAACTGTGGCATTTAAGTTAAAATAATACATTTAATAGCTTTTTTTTTTTTTTTACATGGGACCTGCGAGCTCAACATATCTTAATCTTTCAGACCAGTGTGTAGGATTTAGTGGCATCTAGCGGTGAGGTTGCAGATTGCAACCAACTGAATACTCCTCTCCTCACCCTCCCCTTCCAAGCGTGTAAGTGGACCTACAGTGGCTGTGAAACTTGTGAAAAACGAAAGGCCCTCTCTAGGGCGAGTGTTTGGTCTGTTTTTATGAGCTAGTGTAGAAACATGGTGGTGCAACATGGTGGGCTCTGTGGAAGAGGACCCGCTTGCCAAATTTTTTTTTCCCAGGATGGCGAAGTCATGACCAACCCTACTCTGCCTCTGACTGGCTTGTGCTTGTTGCCTTCATTGGTTGGGTTGGGTAGGTTTAGGCATGAGGAGTGAGATTGGTTAGAGTTAGGGTAAGAATATCAGGGTAAGCCAATCAGAGGCAGAGTAGGGCAGGTCACGACTTTGCCATCCTGGGAAAAATAATATTGCATGTAGATATAAAGGGCTCATTCTAAAGTAACAAAAACACTTATTTCTTTCTTATTTTCAAGTGATTATACACTTATCAAAACATACTTATGAGTATTATATTCTATTTCTGCAAAATCCATTTTGCTAGATGCCACTACATTTTACACAAGGCACCTTTAAATGCAATAAAGCCATTACTGAGGTGTTTTTGAATACACATCACAGTTGTCTACATTAATGTACATACATCTATTCACTCATATTGGAATTGGTTTGACACTTTTCACAGTTGAATTTTCCAACTGATCTGAGTGTGAGATGTATAACACACTTATGGTTAAATATTAAAAATTGCAAAAAAATAGAGCCCACGGTACACTTGTCAACTCCAATCAACCAATGCTGAATACTAGGTATTTTGAACTTTTTAAGGAATGTATTTTATATTTGACAGCCTTACCAAAGTGTAGATATGATCCAAAGGTCAGAGTACAGTTTTGGATATCGAAGGGGAAAGTGTAGATTATTAATCGGCAGGAACTGATCACTCTGACTGGCTTATCATCATAAACACGACCTGTGTTGTATAAGTAGAGATAGGGACTTTCGGGAGATTTGTCCTCGTCCATGCTGCAATAGAACAGAATTGAATTAAAAACATTTTAATTGTACATACACAGTCTTAACTACTAAGGAGAGATAACTCAGCTTACTGTTGTTCTCGATTATTTACATTTGTGTTGTAATTTAACTAAAATGGGGTGTTTTAAGTTTTAAATGTAATATTTCTGCACTTGCTTTACAGGTATGATCAATTTTAACAAGTCTGAAAACTTCTCAGGATGATGACACTTTTTTGCGCTTTTTGCACAGAGAGTCAGAGCAGAGAGACAGGAAACACAGTGAGAGAGAGGGGCATTACATATAACAAAGGTCCCCTGGCAGTGGTTCACACCTTAACCATTAGGCAACCGCGGCTCCCCAGACTCATTGACACTTTTAAACTTACAACTCTGAGATTTGGACATCTGGAATCCACAGCTTTTCCCGAGGGACAGAGACTCTTTTGGTTCCACATTCCTTCTCATCCCAGCTCAGTCCCTCTATGTCCCACTCCTGCATCAGACAACGATACCAATGTGATGTACAGCTTAGAAAATGCAATACTTTAATTGAGAAAAAATATGAGGAGTTTCATTCCAAAGTATCATACCATTTTTTTTTGGGGGGGGGGGGGGGGGGGATGAAAATAAGCATATAAAGCATTTTAACACTTTTCACTAAAACATCTTTAGGCAGCCATTCATTAAAGTAACAAGTTAATTCATTTTTATTTAGATATATTTCAATTTCATTGTTTTTAACAAGTTACTTAAACAAGGTATGTATATATCATTTGGGATAAAACTCTCAATTTATTAGAAAAATCCAACAGCTAGGTGTAGAATTAGTAAATTTCTGACTTTGAAAAAAACCCTGTGGTATTATCACAAAAGATACATCTCCACCCTTGAGATTGGCCCATTTCAATACAAACAAAAATGTATGCAATCAGAATAATTTGATCTGTGCTACAATACATGAAAAATCAACACATTAAAGCTTTAATTAGACATAGACTTCTGAATTAATTGACGTTTTTTGTCAGTGTCCTCAAAACTTACCAGGATTTCCCATAAGAATGTTGTCAGGGTTTGGGTTTTTTCATTCTGCAAATGAGACATATTGTTCATTTAATTAGAGCCAGTAATACAGATCAATAATGAAAAAGATCAATCAAAGATTGTTAAAAACTTAATTGAAAAAGGTATGCTTATGTGCAGGCATGAATAGATGTTTACATAGACTCACCACTCCTAAAATTCCCACCACAGTGATGCCAATGGTTATGTTAATTGGATCTGAAAACCTTTTTACGGGCCGCACCAGTTTTTTTGGAAATAAATCCTTCTCAAATGCATTAAACAAGGATTCAGGGCTTGAGCTGGTACAATTCAATGCTGCTACAAAACCTGAATTAAAGGAGAGAATGTAGAAAACAAAATTAATGAGCAGCTCAAATAAGTGCATATGAAAATATTCAGTCTTGATTCTTTTATTGGTATGGGAACAGAGATGCAGATCTTTCTTTGTCTGCAGTACACAATATGGGTATTGTGCGGGTGCCTAGATTGGCTGTGGTTATTGTGTTTATTTCATCCTGTTATCCTAAGATAATACATGAACTATCTTATTAATCAGAGTTGTTTTCTCATAAAAAGTATTTGTCTTGAAAAAAAAACAAGGGTCATTATCACAAGAAAATACGATAATGTGCACACATGATGGGCTCTTGGCTGGGCGTCACATCCAGGGTGCATATGGAAACTCTGGGATCTTTGGGTACATTAGGGGTTGATAAGGGTCCGGTAGCAATCATGGCCAATACATGAGATAAAATAACACATGACCCTGAGATAATGGGATAAAATAAAATTATTGCAACCACAGCCCTTCTCAGCTTCCATACTATGGTAGGAGAAAAATGTAAAAATATTCAAGAGACAGTCACTAAATTGCCTCTTCACTGCGATACATCCTAAAACTCAGATCTGCCTTTAGAGTCACATCTGCATGTCAGTCAGATACCTAAAAAGAAGTTTATAAGTTGTAACTACAGGTTTTATTAATGGTTTATTATCCAGAGTTTTTCCACACATATCCAAAAGTAGTTCTCATGTACAGCTCATTACTGGTCTATGAACTATAAGTAAATGACTCAATAAAGCCATTAGTTACATCTTATCAGCCCTTTATAAATGGAGCCTTATTAGAGGGTAGTACTGTTTTTTTTTAAATCAACCCTGTGCCTGATAATTTAGATATTTTTTTAAATATTCAAAATAAACATATCCATTTCCTACTTTTGGAAATGATGAAGGAATACATGATAGAAGCAAGAACTGAAACAGAATTCATTAATGTGCCATGTAGCTGTTATAAAACTCACTTCAAGGAAATTGCATGTATTAATCTGTACCCTATTTTTTCTTGTATTTTATAAATACATAAAAAATGTGTAAAGTGAGAAAAAGCAACAATTTCATTATGTTTCACTTTAGCTTCTCGGTTAGTTTGCAGGGCCAGATGCAATTAAACTAGCAGCTTGCAGTGATTCAGCTTTTAACAGATCTCCTTATCTTTGCTTATTTTGTTCATAATCAAAATTTCTTTCGCCTTACCGTGAAGCAGCATGAAACAGAAGATGATGAGCTCAGATGGCTTAACCTCTGTCATTTTCAGTTTCAGTTAAGCCTTCAGCATGAAAAATGCCTCAGATTGTAAAGAAAAAAGTCAACAGTCTGCTCCACCAGATTGCGCTGAGATGTTCTGCTGGAGCAACATGAATTTGTTGGCTATTGGATAAAATTAGTGACCTCCTTGAGAGGCTAATATTGACTCTGGAATACAGTACACACTGTTGCATGACTTAAGCCTTTAGGGTATCCCCAGTTGCACACAGAGATCTGTCCAACTGATGCCTTTGTTTGCGTAATGTGTGCATCTTCATCTTCATCCTCAGGTGGGGGTTGTATAGGGGAAACCAGGGTCAGTTGTAACATGGGACAGCTGTAACACCTTGAATGGTACAGTTTTAACAGTGGAGTGACTGTATTTAAATCAATTTTTCAACCTGTACATATTTCAAAAAAACACTTAAATACATTGTTTCAGTAGTTGAAATGTTGCAGTTTATAATATAGTGAATGGACTATTCCAGTGTAAATGGTTTTTGATTTATTTGGAAAATCGCGTGTTACAACTGTCCCTGGTCTCCCCTACAACAACTTCACTTGTATTTGTGACAGTTGAGGCCCAAACAAACACAATAGTTTACAAGTGGCTGATTGTTCAGACAGTTTGCCTCCTGGAGTACTGTACAAATGATTGGTGGTGGGGGTTGTGTCTTTTTCTTTTTGCTGAAGGCAGGGTAGTCCTCCCATCAAATGTATCGTGACTCATCATGTAATCAGTTTTTATTGTGATGTCATAGATACTGTATCAGGCCACAGCATCAAATTACATCGGTCTATTACTTTGTACTTCATTCATTTAGCTCTCAAAGTTGCTGCCACTTAAATCTTGTTAGGTTATTGTTGCCTGTGTGAGTGTGACACCACAGCACATTACAGTTCACTGCAGGCTTAGCTCAACTCAAATGAGCTTTAGGTCGGTCAATAATAGAATGAGAGTGAAATAGCAATTTATTCTGATTATCAAACTACAACTGGCTGATAAGGAGTAACAGAGAAGGTTTACATATTAAAACAATCTTATTGTCTTGATGATTTGGTTTACAGGGAACTCACAGGTTTATTGATAGAGGCCCAAGAATAGAGCCCTGAAGGACTCCACTCAGATTTATGATCACTAATGGCAACAACATAACATTTGAGATATGACTTCGACGAAGTGATGACTGCACCAGATAATCTTACCTGCTGCTTACTCTTTTATGGTATATTTTATGGAAAACACTATCAAAAGTTGCACTAAAACCCAGCAGCATCTGAAATTGTGTTTCACCTGAATGTTTTCACCTGAAAGTGTTCAGATTAATGACACCTATGCATATCAGGAACAGTGCGCAGTTGCACCAATCCGTAGCCTAAGCTCTAACTTACCCTAGTTATAATGTAGGCCTAAGTAATATAGGAGATTTACGCAGCCCTAAACTAAAACCAGTTGCACCCCACAAACTAGGTATTACGTAGAGACTAGTTGTCATTAAATATTTACACCTACCAAATTCCAGGTAGAAATGTTGCATAAACTAGCTGAATGAACCAACTGGCAAAGCTAACATTAGCTTGCTAATATCTGACCCATTCAGATTGAAGAGGAAAAGAGGTTATAAGGAAAGCTCTAATTTTTTAAGTTATGTTACATCCTGTTCACTCATTGGCAGTAAAAATGATTAATAATGTAAATTGCTTCACAATTCTTACTTATGACCCCTTTAACCAAAACCAAACCATTACCCTAAAATAAGTCTTTAGTGGTTTGCCTTTTTGTCCCCAAATATGAGGTGAATCCCTGTAATTACACACACACACTTGATCACATCTACTGTACACTAATGAACACATGAACATACAAACGGACAGATGACAAATGTGTGTGTGCCCCATCATCTACTAAGATTATGGATGTAGCCTCAAGTCTACATAGGTGGTTTTCAAACTTGAATCTGAAATGGCAGATAAGTGAAGAGACTCGTTTGCACCTATATTCCTGTGCCAATCCTAATTTTAAGCCTAAAAGTAACTTTTTCCCTGCAAAGGCTTCATTAAAGAGGTGATGAACACATTCTCTCTATTTTCTTGATGAAATTCAAGCCTCATAATGATATAAATGAAAAGAAATACAAAACATACACACACATAATTGCAGTATTTCCAGATGGATCTAGAATAAACACACACAGGAAACATAAGACTTGTTGTTCAACACCTACGATAACCACTCACCCATTTTATTTTTCAATACCTCAACCTATGGGAGTTACAATCTGTACCAGTCTCAAGTGTTGTGGACTGTACTGTCGAACAATGTGCTTATTTTGGTTTGAAATGTTTTAAAAACATGTGAGACAGTGATCAAGAGTCAACATATTTCCTGCTTAGTGTTAAACTAGGCTTGGGCTCTGCACAGCCAAAAAGATCCTTCTATGAGATTGAAAGCGCACACATGACATTTCAAAATATGGTGCTCTTATGACGCATTTCAAATCAATATTCAGGCGCCCATTAACAGTGTAACAGGTTTTTCTTGCTGTAATCATTCCTCCCATCATGCTGGCCATTAAGGCATCCCTTCCTAATGTGGTACTGATGTCAATGATAGAAAAAATCCACAGTCCTTGTTCTCTGCAAAAATGTATTCTAAAGCTAATCTGAAGGTAATATCAGTCTTCAGCTGTCTGAAATAGTCAAATCATGTGGGTGCCATCCAAAGTTAAAGTCTTTTTGGTACAAAGTTCCTTCTGCTCCTTGATGGTCATGAGGGCAGAGACAAATCATTGCCTGAGAAGTATTGACATTTAAAATAATTCTTATATACAGAAAAATGAAGAGGTTAATTTTCTACCAGAACTACTTGGACAATCAAAACGATACTACATGTCATCACTCATTTTGTTAACTATTAGCTCATTCAAACTTTTGTTGGTGATCAACTTATCAATGTGATTTTACTCTCCAGCTAGGTAAATCAGTGCAGTAAGTTGCTAAAAACCCAGATACATACAATGGTAATAAAGCTGACCAAGATGAAGACAATGTAGATGCCAAAAAGCAGACGGTCTATGACTATACCGACCATGTACCACTCCCGCGATGTTTTGCTTCCCTCGCAGTGTTTTTCCATCAGGAGGCGGATGACCCTGAGATCATTGCTCAGCTTCATCAGTTCATCCAGGGCTGGCTCCAGAGGGGGTTTTAATGAAGGTGTGCTACCAGAGATGCTCTGAAACTCATTTGTTGGGATGATGTCTGTATTCATTGCTGGGTATATCAAAAAGTAAGAATAGAGTGATGTTGTGATACATGATGTGACACATTCTTTAAAATTAGGGGTGACTTATAAAAAAATTGTGACATTCTGACTTAAAAATGTAAAAAAAATACCCTCAATATCAGAAAAACAATAATGTTAATGTTCAACCTTGACCTTGGAAACTGAGACTGCTGAAGCATCATGTTAGTGTCAGCTGAACCTGCATATTTACACAGAATGAAGGCAGTGGATTTTGGCCCCCATTTCTTACAGTGTGGTGACATTCTGGGAGAATAACTTCAGGTTCAGTATGGAGAGCAGGAATTGTTACAGAGACTAAGACCCATTTCCATGTACATAATAGTACATCAGTATTGTATTAAGACAGAATTGAAAAAAACCCAAACCTATCCTTTAAGATTATTTTGTCAAACTACTATTTCCAAGGTCAAAGATGAACTTTCACGATCACTTGTCATTTCTTACATTGTTAATCTCACTAGAACTGTGTTGAAACAAAATCATTAAAATGTAAAATAAACAATAATATTATTATACCTCCAGCAGGTGGGCGAATGGAGACGGTGACACGGTTACTCTTCTTTTTCGGGGGGAGACAAACGACTATAGCTAGATAGTGTAGCACAAGGACGCTGACCCAGTGAGGCACCGCATTGTATTGGCTGGAGCTAAACTGGATATTAGTGATAAATATGGTCTCCAACAGGCTGGCCACCATCAGAGCGAAACTGATTGAGAACGCAACGTCTATAGAAAAAAAGAGGGAAAGTTGAGAAATAATTGATCAAAAAGGAACACTTGATCTAAATATAGAAGATACAGCATGGCCTCCATTTTTAAGTGCTATAGTTTGGCTAATTTTAAATCTACTAATATCAAAGGTGTCACTCACTCAAAATAGGTGTTGTATACCCAGTGACAGGTAGCAGGTCATTCATGATGAGCAGGAAGACCGTGTAGCCCAGGATGAGGGTCATCTTGAAGGCACATCTGTCCACACTATGGGGAGGCAGCAGGAAGCTGAAAATATCCAATGTGATGAGGAAGCAGCTGGGGATCAGGAGGTTCACCACATACAGGATTGGCCTACGTCTTAAAACGATCTTTGGAGGAGACACAGGTCCAATAAATTCCACAGTTATGTTCATTTCCCTTTTGTAGATGCAAAATGATTGGCACAGGTTTCTGAGTTAAACCAGAAGTGAGTTATCATACAAACGCTGACTTTTTAAAATGTCATTTTTACTTCAACAAATCACAACTGAATCAATTTTGAGATATTTGTATAACTGCTACATTTGCTAAGAGGCCCCCCTTTATTTGGCAAACAACAAAACTGTGTATTACAATCACCAACTGTTAATGTGAGGGACAGACAGCCTACTTACTCTGCTCGATCTTGGCACTTGTATTGTGTTTTGATATAGCTGGGGCCATAGTTAGGATTTCAGAAATACTGAAGTCTTGAGTCGAAGTCCCCCCAGTGCATTGCCTCTGTCAGGAAATTCTAACTGGGCACCAAAAATAAAATCTCTAAAATGTTTTAATCATTTAGATATTTCACATGTATCCTCTGTATTAAGTCAACTGTTGTATTAAGTCAACATGGAGGTCTATATGATGCCAGGAATACATTTCTGGCAGGGAAATGCCAGCTAACTTTATTATCTTTGTTAGGCTAAAAGGAGGCAAATTTATATATACTGTATATTTGGCCCAAAAACACTGAAATCAGCTGATACAACATCCACTGTTTGTAAAGAAACAAATATTTGCAGAGTTTAAAGAGTTCATTGTTAACTGTTGAATGTAATCTCTTCAAAGATGCTAAAAACCACAAATTCCTAAAAATGTAGAGGACATGACCAAGTGAGGTTGACCACGGCCATGAAAATATCCAAACATAAAATGAAACAGTCAGTGTGGATACTAAGAAACACTTTTTTCTTGATTGGGTGCAATGACTGACACTATTCCCCAACAATGCAATGCACTAAGGGAATGTACAGCAGCCACTCACAGCTAGAAAAAGTTGTGTGCTCCAGGAACACCTTAGAAAACAAAAAATAACTACAGTATGATTGATGTCTAAAGTATTGTATCATTTCCTATTAGTCAAATCCAGTTACGTTTTTTGATTTCTTAGATGCTAACAGCAGCACACTATAAAGACAAGTAAAGAATAGTCTATATTATAGCATGTAGTGTGGAGTTATAATAATTAAAATAAGTAAAAGTGCTTACAAAGTATTTGATCTCAGAGTAGCTTCTCTCATCTAACACCAGATTAGATGTGGACACTTTGATGTCTATGAGCTCCCACTCTCCATTGGTCTTTATCACTTCTCTGGACTCCTTCAGGATCTCCTCAGACGTGGCGCCTTGAATCATCGTTATTTCTGAAGCTTGAATAACATTTAACAGCAGTTTTGTTTTAAGTTATTAGACACCCAATTTGTGTTGTTAATGATCTTTAGTTGGTGAATGGAGTTTATTTACAACAATTACTCAATAGTATTAAAATAACTGTGACATTTAAGTTAAAATAAAACATTTAATAGCTTTTTTTTTTTTTTTACAGTGGACCTGAGAGCTCAACATATCTTAATCTTTCAGACCAGTGTGTAGGATTTAGTGGCATCTAGCGGTGAGGTTGCAGATTGCAACCAACTGAATACTCCTCTCCTCACCCTCCCCTTCCAAGCGTGTAAGTGGACCTACAGTGGCTGTGAAACTTGTGAAAAACGAAAGACCCTCTCTAGGGCGAGTGTTTGGTCTGTTTTTATGAGCTAGTGTAGAAACATGGTGGTGCAACATGGTGGACTCTGTGGAAGAGGACCCGCTTGCCAAATTTTTTTTCCCAGGATGGCGAAGTCATGACCAACCTACTCTGCCTCTGATTGGCTTGTGCTTGTTGCCTTCATTGGTTGGGTTGGGTAGGTTTAGGCATGAGGAGTGAGATTGGTTAGAGTTAGGATTATTTCATTAAGAATATCAGGGTAAGCCAATCAGAGGCAGAGTAGGGCGGGTCACGACTTTGCCATCCTGGGAAAAATAATATTGCATGTAGATATAAAGGGCTCATTCTAAAGTAACAAAAACACAATGACTCTTATTTTCAAGTGATTATACACTTATTAAAACATACTTGTGAGTATTATATTCCATTTCTGCCAAATCCATTTTGCTAGATGCCACTACATTTTACACACTGCACCTTTAAATGCAGTAAAGCCATTACTGAGGTGTTTTTGAAAACACATTGCAGTTGTCTATATTAATGTACATACATCTATTCACTCATATTGGAATTGGTTTGACACTTTTCACAGTTGAATTTTTGAACTGATCTGAATGTGAGATGTATAACACACTTATGGTTAAATATTAAAAATTGCAAAAAAATAGAGCCCACGGTACACTTGTCAACTCCAATCAATCAATGCTGAACACTAGGTATTTTGAACTTTTTAAGGAATGTATTTTATATTTGACAGCCTTACCAAAGTGTAGATGTGATCCAAAGGTCAGAGTACAGTTTTGGATATCGAAGGGAAAAGTGTAGATTATTAATCGGCAGGAACTGATCACTCTGACTGGCTTATCATCATAAACATGACCTGTGTTGTATAAGTAGAGATAGGGACTTTCGCGAGATTTGTCCTCGTCCATGCTGCAATAGAGCAGAATTGAATTAAAAACATTTTAATTGCACATACACAGTCTTAACTACTAAGGAGAGACAACTCAGCTCACTGTTGTTCTTGATTATTTACATTTGTGTTGTAATTTAACTAAAATGGGGTGTTTTAAATTTTAAATGTAATATTTCTACACTTGCTTTACAGGGATGATCAATTTTAACAAGTCTGAAAACTTCTCAGGATGAAGACATTTCACATTTTCATCTTGCTTCAAGGTTAATTTCTCTGATTCGACAATCAGCCCTCTAACGTTCATCTGTAATGAAGCTGATAAAGTTCACAGACTAATCAACACTTTTAAACTTACAACTCTGAGATTTGGACATCTGGACTCCAAAGCTTTTCCCGAGGGAGAGAGACTCTTTTGGTTCCACATTCCTTCTCATCCCAGCTCAGTCCCTCTATATCCCACTCCTGCATTAGACAACGATATCAATGTGATGTACAGCTTAGAAAATGCATTACTTTAAATGAGAAAAAATATGAGGAGTTTCATTCCAAAATACCATATATCCATTTTTTGGGAGAAAAAACCTTACCTGATGATGAAGATGAGCATATAAAGCATTTTAACACTTTTCACTAAAACATCTTTAGGCAGCCATTCATTAAAGTAACAAGTTAATTCATTTTATTTAAATATATTTCAATTTCTTTATTTTTAACAAGTTACTTAAAGGTATGTATATATCATTTGGGATAAAACTCTGCAATTTATTAGAAAAGCTAGGTGTAGAGTTAGTTAAGTAATTTCTGACTTTGACAAACCCCCATGGTATTATAAACACCCACCTCCACCCTTGAGATTAGCCCATTTCAATACAAACAAAAATGTATGCAATCAGAATAATTTGATCTGTGCTACAATACATGAAAAATCAACACATTGTAGCTTTGATTAGACATAGACTTCTGAATTAATTGATGTTTTTTGTCAGTGTCCTCAAAACTTACTAGGACTTGCCATAAGAATGTTGTCAGGGTTTGGGCTTTTTCATTCTGTGAATGAGACATATTGTTCATTTAATTAGAGCCAGTAATACAGATCAATTATGAATTCAAATCAAAGATTGTTAAAAACTTAATTGAAAAAGGTATGCTTATGTGCAGGCATGAATAGATGTTTACATAGACTCACCACTCCTAAAATTCCCACCACAGTGATGCTGACAGTTACGTTAATTGGATCTGAAAACCTTTTTACAGGCCGCACCAGTTTTTTTGGAAATAAATCCTTCTCAAATGCATTGAACAAGGATTCAGGGCTTGAGCTGGTGCAATTCAATGCTGCTACAAAACCTGAGTTAAAGGAGAGAATGTAGAAAAAAAATGAATGAGTTGCTCAAATAAGTGCACATGAAAATATTCAGTCTTGATTCTTTTATTGGCATGGGAACAGAAATGCAGATCTTTCTTTGTCTGCAGTACACAATATGGGTATTGTGCGGGTGCCTAGATTGGCTGTGGTTATTGTGTTCATTTCATCCTGTTATCCTAAGATAATACATGAACTATCTTATTAATCAGAGTTGTTTTCTCATAAAAAGTATTTATCTTGAAAAAAAAACAAGGGTTGTTATGGCAAGAAAATACGATAATGTGCACACTTGATGGGCTCTTGGCTGGGCGTCACATCCAGGGTGCATATGGAAACTCTGGGATCTTTGGGTACATTAGGGGTTGATAAGGGTCCGGTAGCAATCATGGCCAATACATGAGATAAAATAACACATGACCCTGAGATAATGGGATAAAATAAAATTATTGCAACCACAGCCCTTCTTAGTTTCCATACTATGGTAGGAGAAAAATGCAAATATTCAAGAGACAGTCACTAAATTGCCTCTTCACTGCGATACATCCTAAAACTCAGATCTGCCTTTAGAGTCACATCTGCATGTCAGTCAGAAACCTAAAAAGAAGTTTATAAGTTGTAACTAAAGGCTTTATTCATGGTAGATTATCCAGAGTTTTTCCACACACACCCAAAAGTAGTTCTCATGTACAGCTCATTAGTGGTCTATGAACTATAAGTAAATGACTCAATAAAGCCATTAGTTACATCTTATCAACCCTTTATAAATGGAGCCTTATTAGAGGGTAGTACTGTTTTTAAAATCAGCCTTGTGCCTGAGAATTTTGATATTTTTTAAATAACCAAAATAGAAGCAAGGACTGAAACAGTATTCATTAATGTGCCATGTAGCTGTTATAAAACTCACTTCAAGAAAACTGCATATATTAATCTGTACCCTATTTTTTCTTGCATTTTATAATTACATTAATTTGTAAAGTGAGAAAAGGCAAGCATTTCATTATGTTTCACTTTAGTTTTTAGTTTAGTGTGCAGGACCAGATGCAATTAAACTAGCAGCTTGCAGTGATTCAGCTCTCTGAACAGATCTCCTTATCTTTGCTTATTTTGTTCATAATCAAAATTTCTTTCACCTTACCGTAAAGCAGCATGAAACAGAAGACGATGAGCTCAGCTCGCTTAACCTCTGTCATTTTCAGTCTCAGTTAAGCCTTCAATATGATAAGTGCCTCAGGTTGTAAAGAAAGAAATCAACAGTCTGCTCCACCAGATCGCGCTGAGATGTTCTGCTGGAGCAACATGAATTTGTTGGCTGTTGGATAAAATTAATGACCTCCTTGATAGGCTAATATTGACCCTGGAATACAGTTCAAACTGTTGCAAGACTTAAGCCTTTAGGGTATCCCCAGTTGCTCACAGAGATCCATCCATCTAATGCCTTTGTTTGCCTAATGTGTGGATCTTTAGCTTCATCCTCAGGTGGGGGTTGTATCAACAACTTCACTTGTATTTGTGACAGTTAAGGCCCAAACAAACACAATAGTTTACATGTGGCTGATTGTTCTGTTAATATGCCTCCTAGGGTACTACATAAATGATTAGAGGTGGGGGGTTGTTTCTTTTTCTTTTTTGCTGAAGGCAGGGTAGTCTTCCCATTAAATGTATTGTGACTCATCATGTAATCAGTTTTGATTTGTGATTTCATAGATAACGTATCAGGCCACAACACAATGTGATGTAATTCTACAACCTTACATTTTTATGATTTGCCTCTTTATTAATGGTGATACAAATGGGACTGTCTCTCCCTCAGATTACATTTTCATACAGTCCCCAGGGATCACAGAAAAAGTCAAGGTCAAGACTCCAGTAACTGAAAAACATAAGGTCCACTAATTTGACCGATAAAGCAGATATTGCTGAATCATGCTCCTCTTTACATTGGTACAGAAACATGCCGTTCAATAGCATTTAGTATAGAAGTTTTCCCCTGCGCTATGTCTTTCACCGCTTATAGACTGCAAATTATGGTACAGCATGCATAGAATTTGCAGAGGAGAGTTTAGAGTCCAAGACTCTTGTTCTCACTCCAAAATTCAGTCGGATATTTGTTCTTGTTGGTTGTTCTCTGAGGAGATAGGATTTAATTTGCATCATTAATTAATAAAATATTTGTAACTGATCTAATTCTGAATCAGCACTAGCTGGCATTGTTAGCCATGCATCACAATTAACATATATTGAGCAAGGTTTAATAGAACAACATTGAGATAATAATAATAATAATAATAATAATAATAATAATAATAATAATAACAATAACAACAATAATAATAATAATAATAATAATAATAAACAACTTTATTTATATGGCATTTTTCAAAACATAAAGAGATTAAAAATCTAGGAGCCCTAACTGCAAAGGCTCTATCACCTTTGTGTCCAAGTCTGGACCTTGGAACAACAAGAAAAGACGCATCCAAGGCTCTCAGGGAGCACTAAGGGACACACGGCAGTAAGAGATCTGATATATAACTTGTGGTGAGGCCTCTCTGGACTTTGTAAGTATTCAAAACTTTTGAATCAATTCGAAGAGCAACAGGTAGCTAGTGTAGGGAAGCCAGGATTGGCGAAATGTGATCATGATTCATGATCATGATTCCTTGTCCCAGTTAAAATCCTTGCATCAGAGTTTTGAATCTGGAGTTTCCAGATTTTAGAAGAAAGAAAGTGTCTGATCCTTCAAGTGTTTAATGAGATATTGAAAACATGTGCTTACAGTTTTCTGGTTCAATAAGTGATAATGCACAAAGGTGTGTCCTCAAATGAGAATGCAGAGTTGAAGACTTCTGAGACCTAAAATTAGAATTTCATCCACCAACTATTACTTTCCTGTATCAGGACACCTCAGAGGGTGTTATCACAAAACTATACTGTGTTTAACAAATAATTGATGCAATCAAAAAGATTTACTGAAGACAGAATGCCACATATGCTGTGATACATCTGTCTATTACTTAGTACTTAATCACTTAGCTCTCAAAGCCGCTGCCACTTAAATCTTGTTAGGTTATTGTTGCCTGTGTGAGTGTGACACCACAGCACATTACAGTTCACTGCAGGCTTAGCTCAACTCAAATGAGCTTTAGGTCGGTCAATAATAGAATGGGAATGAAATAGCAATTTATTCTGATTATCAAACTACAACTGTATTAAAACAATCTTACTGTCTTGATGATTTGGTCTACAGGGAGCACACAGGTTTACTGATAGAGGCCCAAGAATAGAGCCCTGAGGGACTCCACTCAGATTTATGATCGCTAATGGCAAAAACATAACATTTGAGATATGACTTCGACCAACTGACAACTGCACCAGATAATCTTACCTGCTGCTCTCTCTTTTATTGTATATTTTATGGTAAACACTATCAAAAGTTGCACTAAAATCTAGCAGCATCCGAAACTATGTTTCACCTGAATCAGTGTTCAGACAAATGCCATTTAACACCTTATCAGGTGGTATGATGTGGTCAAAAGCCAGATGAACTGCACATACATTTCTAAGCAACTGGAAACATTTTTTAAAAAGCTGGTAGGCAGACTGTAAAAAGACTGACAGCATTGACAGAGAAATTTAGGGTGACTAATATTTTTTGTTTTTTTGCTGAAAAAACAAACAAACAAATCATAATTTCTGACAGGAGGAGGGGGTCAGGGGTTAAGTGAGTTGGGGTGTTTGGTGGCACATCAAAAGCAGCAAATAAGGTATGGGAACTGTAAATATTCTTGATGATGATGATGATGATGATGATGATGATGATGATGATAATGATTATACAGTCATTGTTCCAAAACCCCCATACTGCATTTACTTTTTGGTCCATCCTCCATGACTTCAAAAAGGGTAGTACTGTATGTACATGTTATTTTTTTCTGAAAAATCAAACCCAGAAAACAAACTTTAAACAAACATTACAGAAGTGATAACTGATAACCATTGGCAGAGGCCTTGTTTTGCTTTCTACTTATACAAATTTAGTGTAGGCACCCTTCACTGAATTTATTGCAGCCCTGGTTCGTATTGTTCCCCTCTTCAGTTAGGACTGACTGATCCAGATGCACCACATGGAGATGATGACCAGAGCGTAGCAGGAGATCAGCAGCAGATAGATGCGGAAGAGCAGGAAGTCGAGGACGTATCCAACGTGACACCACTGGTCCTGCAGCTCGCTCTCCTTCTGCAGTGAGGTGAGATGGGCACGAAGATCGCTCAGGTACAGGCAGATCTGTTGCAGTTCGGGCAGAGTTGCTGTACCTGGCAGAGGAGTGGCGACATGAGGGATCACAGTTAAATAGTACAGTAGAGTAGGTTAAAAGTATGCATATCAGGAACATAAGGTGGCTGTACCAGTCCGTAGCCTAAGTTCAAACTTAGTCTAGTTATGACGTAGGCCTGAATGGAGATTTACGCATCACTAAACTAAAACCAGTTGCTCCACACAAACTAGTTCTTACGTAAAGACTAGTTGTCATCAAATATTTACACCTACCAACTGACAGGTGGATATGTTGTGTAAACTAGCTGAATGAACCAACTGGCAAAGCTAACATTAGCTTGCTAATATCTGACCCATTTAGATTGAAGAGGAAAAGAGGTTATAAGAAACACATTTCACAGAAACACAGTATACCTCAAATTATAAAATGTTATTCCAATAACGTTAGACTAAATGACCAAATAACAACGGTTAGCTCAGCATGATCTGCACTGTTTGATGTCTGTCTTTAACAGAAATATCTTTTGTCGTTGCTGTATTTGTCTGACAATTGCCACAGACACAAAGGTATTTATGAAAGGATAATAAACAAAAGAAAACAAACAGTTCATACCGCTGTATATGCGCTGTATATATATATATATGTATATCATATATTTTGTTCATACAGTCTGTTGCCAGTTGCTGTTAAGTTCAGATATGTACAAAATTAGGTCTATACATGTACTGCTTTTAATAGCTCAGAAGACACCTATTTCGAACAGTAATAAATATGGTTATATGGCTTTGCTGCCTCTTAATAAGCTTTTAACAACGTACTGTGCATCACGGCTGAGCTAACATTGCTGCTCTCAGTCACCAGTGAGGGCAACACCACTACTAAAAGCTGCTGATTCAGTCGGTGACAATGGCTATTCAGTATAGTCAGGTCAGTTTGAAGATTCAGTGTTAAAGATTTGTTTGTAACTATACTGAACACCTGTTAATGATGTAAAATGGGGAGATTTTAGATTACATTTCACAAAAACAACACAATATACCTCAAATTACAAAACATTACACCAATGACAAAATGACCAGATAACATAAATTAGGTCAGTGCTATCATACTTCCCTTTCAGGCTAAACTGTATGAATACTACTAGGTGGCTAACATTAACCATATCTCTATATTTGTGTATATATAAATAACACAAAGTCATACCTACATTTACTAATTAGCAGTTGAAGTTGGAAGTTCTGTTACAGTGTGTGATGCTACATCCTGTTTACATAGCTGATTGCTCTTGGATGGGGCTACAGACGTTTCCCATCAGCAGATTTTTTAAATAGATGAACTCTATTAAAATCTCCAATGCCTCTAGTATTTTCAAGATCAGCACTGAGCAGCTATGGTTGGCAAAAGTATTGACAAAGTCATAGTCAAGTTCAATTACCAGCATTGCTGTTTGGATGCTGGTCAGGTGTCTGGCTGACTGGTTGGATGGACAGGCCTGAACCGTTCAAGCTTTCAGGTTTATCCTTTTGAGGTATAGAAGGAGGCTGGATGTCCTCCTGCCAGCGGTAACAGATGAGGTTGGCTATGTGCTTGAGGACAACCACCCTCACCCAGTGCGGAACCTCTTGGAATTTCATGGAGTTGTGGTGGAGAACATTAGTAATGATGACGGTCTCCAGTAGACTGATTACCATGAGGGCCAGACACACGGAGAAATAGATACCTGAATTGAAAGATTGAATGATACACATTTAAGAGACCATGTGCACAATATTTTAAGATTTTTCATTTTCAGTTGTCTCCCAAAGCAGAAAGCGACCATAGTATATGGTCCAGATATGGTCCAGATCCATTGATTTCTTTTGCAAAGTAATCAGATTTCTGGCTTACAAATTTTTTTTTCAAGATTGTACTGTGTTTTTGACAAAAACACACTATGGTATAGCCTCATCACTAGAAGTTGTAACTAGCCAGGCTGTTTTTTTTTCTAGCTCTGCAAAACTGGCTTCACTGCCTGTCTTCAGCAGTCCCTAAAAATGTGTTATACTGCTATTGCCCCAAAGCAAAACATGTTAATATAGTGAAAAGCGGTGCAATAATATGGGTAGATTTGGGTGCTGCTTTTACATGTTGGGATGACTTTAAGCAGCAGTGTGGCATCAGAACCCATACAGAGATGACAGGTATAGAATCTAGTGAAGAAAAACTAAAGTGAAATACCTCATGTGGGCGTTGCTTTTGAGTTTAATAGCCATTACAGGAGATTTCTAAAATGTATGTTTTATGCATAAATAAACAGGTTTGCATTATATTATATATTTCATACAATTAATTCATATCAGTCCCTTTTATCCTGAAACCCACACTTAAACATCTATGTGGCACATGTAGTTGCTTGGGGCATGAGAATTTTGGGATGTAAAAACTGAGTTATTGAACAATGAATGTTGGAAAAACTCTGAAAAATCTCAGCCAGATTTGTAATCTGACCATATTGATTACTTTCAGTAATTATCTCTGTGTCTATTGTCTGTTGCAATTTCAGAAAGCTGGACAGTGTTTTTGAAAATCAATTTCACTAAAGCAAAGGGGGAAAAAAAAAAAGCTGCATTAATTGATTTGGCCATTTGGGGGCAGTGGAACAAACTATAAAAACACCACAATCATCACGTTCTGAAGTTACTAGAAACATGTGAAGTTATTGGAACAGGTGCTTTTTTACACATCCAGCAGACATTAGGTTTCATCTGGATTTGTGTGTCTTGCAATCTGATGAACACGAGTCTGATATTCAGTCGCTGCTAAATGCAAATAAAGGTGCAAAAATGCTCCATATATCTGAGGGAAACTGCACAGTTAGGTCACAATTCTCTGTGGGGTTGTCAATACGAGTGACCCCTTTCAAATAACACATTGTCATTTGATCCATTGTTAATATGAAAATATTGTGTAGTGAACTTTTAAGGAAACTGATTCACATTGTGGATTATAATGATGTTAGTGATGGTATAACCCTTAATCCAGGCTGTGCTCATGCCTGGGTTATGTCACCTCTACACATTACCACCTCTGACCTATGATGGGCGTGCCATTTGCTGTACTGGGCAGCAGGTCGTTCATGATGAGCAGGAAGACAGTGTAGCCCAGGATGAGGGTCATTTTGAAGGAGGCGCGGTCCACACTGTGGGGGGGCAGGTAGAACGACAGGATGTCGATGAGCATGAGGAAAGAGCTGGGGATCAGCAGGTTGACCACGTAGAGCACTGGACGGCGCTTTATGACCACCTAGTAAACGAGGAAGGGATGTCCAGTTTAGATGCATCTTTATGAAGTGAAGACTTATTTATGGGTTGACAACAGTAGCCTATGTATTAAAAACACCCCCTTAACCTAAAGTATCAAACCAAGTGGCAACTACCACAGCTTGAGGTTAAAGCAAATGCAGAAGTACCTTAAAGTGCAATGCCACCGAAGGTCGCTAGATGCTGGCTCTAATTGACTCCCATTCAAAAAGCGTCAACTTCTCTCTACAAATGCTTAGTCAATCATTTTTTCAACAAGTCATTATGGTCACAATTGCCAAATTCAGGCCCTCTAATAAGTGTGCTGGTGGTCATTTTGGAAATTATTGCTCCGTTAATAAGATTTGAAGACTTACAATAGCTTTGATGTCTGCTGTGTGGGCATTGATTGATAGCTGTGATCAATGTTCACTCACATGCTGCTCTCCCCGACTCCGGGACTTGCACTGAGTTGGACTATTGTTGCAATGTTTCTGTAAGTTTAATGTTACTTGATTGTGATACCTGCCCTCTTAGCACAAATTAGCTAAAGTAGCTGACGCTGGTCCAAGTGTGCACCACTCAGTGTTCCCAGTAATCTAGCGTTCACTTCGGTTGGAGGTAGTGGGGCGTGTTTACAGAGCGTGAAAAGCAACACCCTGCATTCCTAACCCAGAAAGTGATGATGTCCCACTCATCGATCCCAAACTGGAGGATGGAGGTTTCTCCCAGTATGTCCACAAGTTCCCACTCTCCACTGGCCTCCAAGTAACGCTTTGAGTTTCCAGACATCTCTTTAAAGGTCAGGGCTGGGCTCACCCTCACATCCCTTACTGTGAAGGAGAGGCACACAATGAGAGAGGAAAGCTAGCTGACTAGATTTACAGTACAATCTAAGCTAACCTAAATATATAGCCTAGTTAGCTAAAGGCTGAGTGAGTCTGACTTATTACATAAAGATTTTCTGTAGAAGTTCCCATTTTTTGACCCTTTGCCACTATTGAGCCAACTTTAGGTTCAGTAGCCTATGACTAGATGAGTTTATGACTGTATGATTTTGTGAATGTGAAGAAGTCTGTTCTTACTGGTATGCATGTAGGAGCCAAAAGTAAATGTACAATTCTGCACATCAAAAGGAAAACTGAAGATCTCCAGGTTGCAGGCTGAAACAAGCCGGAGCATCCTGTCCCAACGAATGTGACCTGTGTGGTTGATGTAGACGAAAGGACATGCTTGGGAGACATCATCATCCACACTGGAGGGTGCAGGTGTGAAGATGCAGTAAAAGAAGCAGAAACACAATCACAGAAAAACACAATGAGCTGAGAATGAGTCCTATGGGGAAATTAAAATATGAGGTAAAATCATGTGGAAAATTCATACTTTTTTTGCTCTTTCAGCTTTGCATGCTGGGTTTTCTGACATTGTTTTACGGAGAAAATGATTTGACATTAAAAAAGCTGATAGATGTAACCCAAAGCAGTTTTGCACTCACTAAGATCAACTACTTCCCCTGACTTTCTAGTTCTGGATATGGTAAATACTGTAAGCCATTTTGGAATGTGATTCAAATTCTGTGCATCTCCATCCCAGATCTGAAAAAAACATTACTGTAACTCTCTGAGGGCTCGGCATGCTTCTTTTCTTCAACACTGACATAATGTCCAGAGGATGACCCCAGCCCATTGAAACTCTGAAACTCATTGGAATTACTGCAACCAGTAGCAGACCTCTTTGTGCTCAGGGAAAAAATACACTGTTGGCTGTGGTTTCCCTTGAGAATGAGCAATGCAAATCCCCAGAGATGACAATTTTGCGCAACCAGTGTAGCTTCTGGGACTGATGAATATGTTTGATGTAAATGCTTCACAGGATCAGGACACAGCAGTTTTTATATTTGTGCTTCTAGATTGTCTGTCAGGGCATCAACATTAACCAATAGTAGGCTAGACCTCATAGACCTAGAGTTAACAGCGGTGTGTCTTTACAGCTGAGTAAAACAAGCTGTTTTGTTTCTGTGTATGTGACCCTCAAGGAACCATAAAAAAAGGAAAATATAACTGGAGAACTTACAACTCATAGATGATGATGTCTGGAGACCAGAGTTCCTTCACAGGGAGAGAAATCCTGGTGATGCCGTCACACTCATCAGGGTCCCAAACCAGGAACTCATGGTTCCAGTACTGCAACAAATTAATCAGGAATAATTCACTGTCACATTTTGATCATCTTAAAATATTTGCAAAGCTGTAACCATGCTCACTGTAAACAAATATTTTAAATTATTTATCTTCAGTACACTTTACACTACCATATTGGACTGACATTTATAAATTCAAAACAGCAGATGTTCTCTGTTAATGTAGTAAATACCGGCTCTTATAATGTTAGAAAGTGGTAAGTCCAGAAAGAGAGTTTGAAAAATGTCAAAAGTCACAAAAAACCTTTCCATACTCCCATTAACAACTGCTTCCAGGAGGTTGAAAGGATAGGTGTGTGAGAGGGTTTTTATCCAAAGTCTTTTTCAAAAACAAGTTTTGCATTACAGTTTATCCTAAGCATTATTACATGATTATGCCTTTCAATGCCACTTACCAGTCTCAGCCACAGGAAAGTAGTGAGTATCTGGGTCTTCTCATTCTGAAATACAGTAAACAACATGGGTAAACCTCATGTGAAGCCGATTGTTACCTGTTAAACCATGTCAGAGTCAAGTCAAGCTACAGTATGTTTTTATAATGATACAGAAAAATAATTATCAATACAAATTGTCAGTGATGCATATTTAAACCTTGTTGTTGTAAGCCTGTTTGCTTCTAAATTACTTCCTAGTGGAGGTCCTCTGCACTGCAGCTGCATTTAGGTAATCCTGGTATTTTTTTTTTTTGGATAAATAAATTGTAACTGTAAAGGCTCATGTACACCTTCAGTTTCTTGTAGGCAGGTGCATAGGAGGAAATGTCCATCGGCAAGAGAAGAGAGAATTCCTGCACACTGTCCTTTTACTTGCAAAACATGCTCAATGTTTTACCTAAAACGTTATATCTTTAGTAAAAGGACAGTGTGGGAACTCTCTCTTCTCTTGCCTATAAATAAATAAATTGTGAATTGGCTAACTCACCACCCCCAGGACAGCATACAGCGTGAAGGAGATGTTGGCTATGGTGGGATTACTGAGGTTCACAGCTGGCCTGAAGGACTTAAGATCAAACACAGCCTGCATGGACTCATGGGTTGGACCACCGTGGCCTTCTTTACAGGACAGTTTACTGTAACATAGAGACACTGACAAAAAAGGAGTGGGTGAGTGAAGCGTCTTCAAAAAAATGTTTTTTTTAATTTTTTTTTTTTGGCAGAGACTTTTTATGCCTTTACTAAATAGGGAGAGTAGAGAGAGAAGGGGAGGTTTAAAGGTTAATAAACATATTAATTATTATTGATCATTTGGACATTAATTGAAAATTAAACATTTATTATGTAGCATAAGGTAAATGCATTGTGATGGTTGACAGGTCATAAGGACATCCTGTTACATCTAATTATTTGAACATGTTCCTTAGAAAAATAATATATTATGACTCATTACTCTAATTAGAAGATTAATTTTGAATTCAGCACTTCAAGAAAGATGTGTTGGACAGATAAATGTACCTAGAGATACAATATCACATGCAAAAACAGAAGTCAATTCAAAGTTGCATAGGCAAAACAGAAAAGATGACAATTATATCATCACACCATAAGGGTAAACCTGAAACTGCCAGGATAAACCATTAAAGTGACATATAGTGACAGTACTGCTTATTACTCACATGAGAAGGAAGAGAAAGTTTTCAGTAGCAGAGCTACAAAATACCTGAGTCGAGAAAATCTGAAGCATACATAAAGAAAACAAATGAATACAAGTCAGTCCTCATTACCTGACATTAAGAGTAAACCTGAGATGAGGTTGTTCCTCTGCTGTGACGAACACATGCTGGATGTGTCTGCCGGACCAAAATATTAGTCCTTCATGACCACCGATCTAATCATATGTAAAGCAAAGATAGCTCCTACTGCCAGAGTACATGCACACACACTTGTTTTCGCATTGGCTCATATTAAGTCTCTGGAGATTTACTTGAACCTCAACCACAACCACAACATCTCTTACCCCAACCCTTAACCAAATCTGACCTTAACTGTAAGTCTTAAACCTAAAATTTAGTGGTTTGCTTTTTTGTCCCCAAATATGAGGTGAATCCCTATAAATACACACACATACTTGATCACTTCTACTGTATTTACCATTAATAAGCATGAACACACAAACAGACAGATGACAAATGTGTTTTTTGTGCCCCATCATCTACTAAGGTTATGGATGTAGCCTCAAGTCTACATAGGTGTTTTTTCAAACTTGCATCTGAAATTGCAGATAAGTGAACAGACTCATTTACACTTGTATTACTTTATCAATTATTTTAAACCTAAAAGTAACATTTTACCTGCAAGGACCTCATTAAAGAGGTGATGAGAACCCTAAAAAATCCACTTTGATGGATCTCTCTATTCTTTAGAAGACATTCAAGCCTCATATATATCATCATATAAATGAAAAGTAATACAAAACATACACACACAAAATTGTAGTATCTTCAGACAGACCTAGATTAAAAACACACACAGGAAACAAGAGTTGTTGTTTAACACCTTCAGTAACCACTCACCCATTTTATTTTTCAACACCTCCACCTATGGGAGTTACAATCTGTGCGCACATGACACATCAAAATATAGAGTCTATATTAAGCATTTCACAATCCCTCCTAGGAATCATACTGAAACTTAAAATAAGGTAAAATACATTGACCTCAGAGTGCTGAAAACAATAAATATCAGTTAAAGGAAAGGTTCACAATCATCCAAGTCTGTCTTACAATATTCAGGTGCACATTAACAGTTAAACAGGTTTTGCTTGCTACAATCATTCCTTGTGTATAAAGGGCCATTAAGGGATCCCTTCCTAATGCACTTCCAATGTAAGTGATGTAAATAATACACAATCCTCGTTCTCTTCAAAAAAAATCCAAATCCAATATTTCATATCTAATCTGAAGTTAATATACTGTAAGTCTTCAGCTGTCTGAAATAGTTAAATCATGTGGGTGACTTTCAAAGTTAGTATTTTTGGTACAAAGTTCCCTCTGGTCTTTGATGATCATGAAGGCAGAGACAAAGCATTGCCTGAAAGTTTTGATATTAATAAGTATTAAAGGTAAATTCTGGTTTATTTCAACCTAAATATGGCCATTGTAGCTTTATGTGTCATGCTAACTTTGCACTCACCAGCTCCATTGCAGAGATTTGGGGAAACGAGGATTCACACAAAACAAAATATAAAGTAACGTAAGTTATGTTTTTCTCCGAGTCTCAACGTTTGGGTGGAATTAGTCAGGGTCAGGGGAAATTAATGGGTTAATTTTCTACCAGAACTACTAAGACCACCAAGAAAAACTACATGTCATCACTAATTTCATTAACTATTTGCTCATTCAAACCTTTGCTAGTGATCAACATAACTGTGTGATTTTACTCTCCAGCCAAGTCAATCTACTTTACGTATGAGTTACTCAACATCCAGATACATGCGATGGTAATAAAGCTGACCAAGATGAAAACAATGTACATGCCAAACAGCAGGCGGTCTATGACTATACCGATCATGCACCACTCCTGTGAGATTTTGGTTCCATTGAAGTGGTTTTCCATCTGGAGGCGGATGGCCCTGAGATCATTGCTCAGCTTCATCAGTTCATGCAGGGCTGGCTCCAGAGGGGGTTTTAATGAAGGTGTATAACCAGAGATGCTCTGAAGATCATTTGCTGAGATGATGCTGGTATTCATTGCTGGGTATATGAAAAAGCAAGATTAGAATGATGTGGTGATACATGAGGTGAAAAAAAAAAAGCTTGGTACTAATACTAATTCTGATAATCAAAATGTTTGCACAAGGAGTGATTTATAAAAAAAATTAAAATGACATCGTGTCATAAAATGTAAAAAAACAAAAAACAAAAATATCCTCAGCAGAAAAAAGAAGAAATGATAAAAAAGAAGAAAAAAGTAATAATAATCCCAAATATCCAGTAGTTTTTTTTCTAGAGCTTTCAAATACGTATGGTCTTCTTCAGTTGATTGAGTTTGTTTAGTTGTCATCTAGTGACCAAAGTGGTTATACATCCCTTACTGAGATCCCATATTCACATCACATGATGACAACTGAACTATTTCCATGACAATTCAGTAAACTCCATCTGCCAGGGAAGATCCTGAGATACAAGGTCTGATCTTTTCTATTTATTTAATTTTTGCTTTTACATGATGAATTAACAAGTTATTAAATGATGGAAAATATACTTTACATAATTAATACAATTTTAAGAATGTTTTTATTTATCTATTTTTTATTTGATAAAACATGAACTAATTCAATAAGTAATTTGTATAAATTAGTTTCTTTAACTAAACATTTGGTCCTATCAAATATAAGAAGAATAAGTTTCACTTTTCACTGTTTATTCACGGTTTGTAACCGTTAATTCATAGACAGGTTCCTGGATGGGTCAATGTGATTTGACTGTATAAATATAGAATAAATATAAAATGGAGACGGTGTTGTACCTACATGTTCTTGTTACATTTCCAAATGATTGATTGCAAGTTCAATGGTTCAACAAATATGGAGAATTAGATTTCTATAAATGAATAATGAATAAATGTGTACATTGGTTTGAATGGACCCACTGTTTGAAGGAAATTCCTCTGGAAACAAACAAATCTGAAACAATTAAACACAACTGCCTCGGAGCTTTATCTCTAATTCCCATATGCACCATTTAGTGCTAAATTACGTAGTTCTTTCCAGGAATTTCACTGCTGCAGACCATGTGGTCAGAAGCTCAGGAATAAGCTGCTAAGTGGACCTTGAGTTAAGATTATTTTTTCAAACTACTGTTCCCAAGGTCAAAAATTAACTTAAACAAACATTTCTCATTTCTTACATCGTTAATCTCACTAAAAAAAACAAGTTGTATACAAAATGATAACTGAGATATAGTAGCAGTAGCAGTCACACAAATAAAATAAGATAAACAACAATATTATTGTACCTCTAGCTGGTGGGTGAAGGGAGACAGTGACACGGTTACTCTTCTTTTTCGGGGGGAGAAAAACGACTACAGCTAGATAGCGCAGCACAAGGATGCTGACCCAGTGAGGCACGGCACTGTACTGGCTGGAGCTAAACTGGATATTAGTGATAAATATGGTCTCCAACAGGCTGGCCACCATCAGAGCGAAACTCACAGAGAATACAACGTCTGCAGAAAAGAAAGTTAAACTGTATTTGTCAAGGGTGGGACCCAACAGAATGACATTTAAATTGTATAGGACAAGGTATTAATTAGGCAACACTGGCATTTGGTCAAAAAGGAACACTTCACCTAAATATAGAAGATACAGCATGGCCTCCATTTTAAGTGCTATAGTTTGGCTAATATTAAATATACTAATATCAAAGGTGTCACTCACTCAAAAGAGGTGTTGTATACCCAGTGACAGGTAGCAGGTCATTCATGATGAGCAGGAAGACTGTGTAGCCCAGGATGAGGGTCATCTTGAAGGAGCATCTGTCCACACTATGGGGAGGCAGCAGGAAACTGAAAATGTCCAATGTGATGAGGAAGGCGCTGGGGATCAGGAGGTTCACCACATACAGGGTTGGCCTACGTCTTAAAATGACCTTGGGACAAGACACAAAACAAAGAAAAATATTGGCAGCCACATGCTAATAAAACCTCCTTCCTTATGTCTGTATGCTTTGTTGTTGGGCTCTCAAACTATTGGCGTTCCCCAAGGGTCCCCTTTTGTTCACTATTTACATTATTTCACTATGACAAAAAACAACATTAACTTCTTAGCTCTAGCTTCACAAGCCGATTAAATTTTTCACCTCTACTTGATGGATTAGCATAAAATTTTGTACAGACATTCATGGTTCCCAGACAATGTATCCTAATGACTTTGATGATCCCCTGACTTTTCTCCCAGAGGCACTAGAAGGTTGACATTTTTAAAATCTCCACAACTATTAGATTCCTGTGAGATTTGGTACAAACAAACATTTCTACTGCTTAGAGTACTGCTGTGCCTTAGTGTAGTGTCATAGAGCTGCTAATCAGTCTCTCCAGGAAATAATGATTTTGCGATCGCAATAATTAATGCAAACTCAAGAAGTCTCTGCAATTTTTGTGAGAGCTTGCAGTTTCGCTAAATTACCGCAACTTTTCCGCATGAAATGGTCAAATCAACAGACCACTTGTCATTTCAACCAATTGTCACATTTCATGTTGGGATTAATTTACATCATCGCTGTGCACAACGCACATTCAGCAAGGGGCAGAAGCAACTACAAACCAAAACCTCCGGGCCTTGGTTTTCTCATACCACAACCAACGACTCCACAGAGAGAGGAAATGGAATATGACTCAGAGGACACTGAACTGTAGTTTCATACATGAATTGTATACATGAGATTGCACTTAGTTTTTCATTTAACATGCACATTTCCTTTGGTTTGCATTCATTTAGTCTGAAGAATACAAGTTGATGCGTTGTTCAGACAGCAAAGACGGACTGGAAAACTATATTTTTATGTTAATTGATTCATTTTAATGGCATTATTGATTGATATTATTCAGTGCTTATGTTGAGGTGAAAGTTTATTTAATAAAGGCCTATAAATGGAACTCAAGTACAGTATTTCCTTTTTATATAACTTTGAGCCCATGATTCTTAAGTTCAGGAAATAAATAAGAAATAGGTATTGAAATACAGTTGTTTCTGTGATATGCACTATACTTTTTTTCGAAGGAAGTGATTACTTATTACTCTTCATTGGTAGTAGTTTTTTTTTTTTTTAAATTGCATCATTTTCATTTGCTTGCAATTTTTCCCAATTCCCGCAAAAAGAGCACATAAAACTTCACAAATTATATTGCAATTTTTGCTAAAGAGGCTGTTTTATTTTGGTTCTTTTAATTACTTGGTTTTGACATGTGCTATCTTCTTATTGCTGTATGACTCCTCTTATTAATCATCATATTTGTTACTGTTGTCTTTAGCCTTGAAAATTTCATCATAATTTAGTAGTTGCAATATTCTTTTGTAAAAATAAATAATTTGCTAATTTCAGACTTTGCAAACAGACTTGGAGGTATCCAAAAGGACACTGTAGTAGACTGCTACCTGCTCTGAACTGGGCACACTAGGATGACTGGTTTGAAAGCAACACATACAGTAGACTGCAAAGTTTTCACTCGGATAGTCTTATTTTTCTACAAATAAAACTTAATCAGAAAAATTAATAAGATAATAATGACATGTATAGTTTCTTTAAGGTATCACAATTGATTTGAAAGTAATGTTAAAAAAATAAAACTCCAGCATTCATTGTTTGAATACAGAATCTGAAGTTAAATAGTTAAAAATGCTTACGAAGTATTTGATCTCAGAGTAGCTTGCCTCTTTTAACACCAGAGTAGATGGAGCTACTTTGATGTCTGCAAGTTCCCACTCTCCATTGGTCTGGAGCACTTCTCTGGACTCCTCCAGGATGTCTGCAGCTGTGCTGCCTTGAATCATTCTTACATCAGCAGCTGGAATAAGATTTTACACAATTTTATTCATATTAGATGCCTACTCTGTGAAGTTTTGCTAGTTGTCTTCTGCAAACGTGTAGAGCTAAGTTGTCAATGTGAAAGGTGGGTTCTTTGGTGTTTTCCTAGCACCTAGCACACACACACACACACACACACACACACACACACACACACACACACACACACACACACACTGCTCCTACACTGTGGTGCAATATCTGTTCTTTCTCAATACCTCCTTGCAACTGCTGCTCCAGTACTTAATTAGAAGTGCTGTAAATAATTGTTGTAGATAATTTAATATCTCTCAGACCTCACTACTCTTGTTATTTATTAATTGTAATTTAACGTATATTTAATTATTGTAAATTTGTTTCTGTTTGTCAACCTGACTGAGTGAACCGAACAAGAGTTCTAACGTGCATATACCATGTGCCTGTGCAAATGGCAATAAAGTCTACTTGAATTCATGGAAGTTCAAGGCTGATGATATTTAAATGAATTTATTTAATCCTACTGAAATTTTATGTGACCCTTCAGTTTTCATTTTTAAAAAAATGCATAATTACTGCAAAAAAAAAAAAAAAAAAAAAAAAAATCACACTCCAGTGACAATTTATTTCCAGTGTACTGTAAGTACAAACCTGTGATAATTATAATGAAACTGAATGTGTGATGAACTTGAAGATTTATTTTTGTTGTTGTTTTCTAGGCAGGCTTACCAAAGTGTAGATAGGGTTCAAAGGTCAGAGAGCAGTTTTGGATATCGAAGGGGAAAGTGTAGATTCCTAATTGGCACGAACTGATCACTCTGACTGGCTTATCATCAAAAACACGACCTGTGTTGTATAAGTAGACATAGGGAGTTTGGGGAGATTTGTCCTCGTCCATGCTGCAATAGAACAGAATTGAATTAAAAACATTTTAATTGCACATACATTCTCTTAAATACTATATCTAATAACTGACTCTCTAACTAATAATTAATTAAACATCCGTATATTTAAAACCAGGCACAGTTTTTGTCTTTAATGTTTACAATATTTGTATGATTGTGGCAATTTAATCAAAAGAAGCATAAAAGAAAAAAAAAACATGTCCATGGCCAAAACAGCAGCTTTAAAACTGTACAAAAGTGCTACCAGATACTTTAAGGTTTATCAGTTCCTTTTGTTTTCTAATGAAGTTTGAAAAAGTTTACAGACTCAACATCTTTTAAACTTACAACTCCGAGATGTGGATGTCTGGGATCCAAAGATTTTCCCGAGGGACAGAGACTCTTTTAGTTCCACATTCCTTCTCATCCCAGCTCAGTCCCTCTATATCCCACTCCTCCAATAGACAGAAGAATACAAATGTGATGCACAGCTTAGAAAATGCCAGCCATTTTAACTGTGTCACTATATACTTTCATTTAAAGGGTGTTGATATTCTACATTTGTCTTATTTTGACAAATCCCATAAAAAGACCAAAACCAACAATATATGGACCCTAACAAGTATTTCTGTGTTGTCAAAGCCAGAAATAGCTTATTCCTCTGTGCCATAGACCTTTATTATAGCTCAAACATTATTAAAAGCACATCAATTAGCCACACAGTTGTACTGTAAGTGACATGTTGCTTCATTACAATGAATGCAGATACTTGTCTCACATGATGTTGTAAATACTCACTAATGCTCTAGATCTGCGACTGAAAATAGTCTAAAAGAAATGTATTATGTACTCCTGTTTGAGTAATATTTTCTTATCTAGGGTCATCTGTTTTAGTAAAATTTTGTCCCTTTAAATAAAAAACACTATGTATTTCCATCCCGTTTTTAAAGATGTACATCTTCAGTAGTATCCAATGGACTTGAGTGCCACAGATGGTAGGGAAGTTGGAAAGTTACTCTAAGATGGACTAATGCATTGTTAGTTTTGGTCCTTTAATGCCATAGATTGTTGACAGCCTTATCCTTTAATAGAGAAAAATATGAGGAGTTTCATTTCAAAAACAAAATGCTACCTACCTAACATACAATACAATATATAATAACAAGCAATTTTTAGTTTAGACTGGTAAAATTCTGGCATGTGGGATAAAGAGAAATTCTCTCCGTTTGATTCAGCCACATTTTGATTTTGTCATTTTCAGAATGAAACTCGTCAAATTTGTTTAACAGGAGATTAGACAAATTTCTGAATGAATTCATGTTCTGTCTGTGCTCTGAAAACTTACCAGGACTTGCCATATGAATGTTTTCAGGGTTTGGGCTTTTTCATGCTATAGATGAGACATATTTATGATGGTTATTGATGATGAATAAAACTCACTCATATAAAAGGTTATGCATTGTTTATGTGCAGGCATGGATGGATGATTGTGTAATTCATGGACTCACCACTCCTAAAATTCCCACCACAGTGATACTGATGGTTATGTTAACTGTATCTGAAAAGTGTTGTACTGGGCGCACCAGTTTTTTGGGAAATAAATCCTTCTCAAGTGCATTAAGCAAGGCTTCAGGGCTCGGACTGGTGCAGTTCAATGCTGCTACAAAACCTGAGATCAAAAAGAGACATTAGAAACCTAAATTCATGAGACAGCTCAAATAAATATCTTTATATGATTTACAGAATGGAATAACTATGAACTCTTCAACAAAATGCTTCATAACAGCTACATAGTACAGACATTGATCCATTTTCATGTGTTCTTTGTGATTTAATTATTAACTTAGTGTAAATTCAATGAGCAAAATGACAATAAAATCTGAGCTATTTTGTTGTACTCTAAAAATATGTAGTTTGATCTGCACACCACCTCTTTGTTTTATTCACTTTCTGTGTTGTGCGTCTTCTATGTGACATGAAAGTCCAACATTGTGTCAACTTTGTGAGTTAGATTTTAAATTACAGTTTACAGCTCAACTACTTTAAGCCATGAGTAAAATGTGTCAACAACCACTGAATTGCCAAAAATGGTACAAACACTCTTCTTCCTCTCAGGATTAATTTGTCCAATATTTTGGTTTATGACTAAATAACTGCAAACTAATGACATACTGGATGCCCATCAGGCTTAGCTGTACTTTGTGTTAAGTGCTTAATGGTGAATATTGGCACGCCAACGCTGAACTCAGACGGTGAACATGGTAAATATTATACCTGCTAAGCATCAACATGTTAGTATTATCATTGTGAACATGTTAGTCGATGTTTTTAGCTCAAAGTACCGCTGTGCCTTAGTAGCCTATGGCCTGACAAAGACATTAGCATATTATTATTATTATTATTATTATTATTATTATAAATGATGGTTTATTCATCATTAATAACCATCATTACATATTATAATAATAGTTATGATAATAATGATGATGTTGTTATTGTTTGTTTGCTTACTGTCTTTTTTAATTGTATGTGAAGCACTTTGTAACTTGTTTTGAACAGTGCTATATAAAGATATAATAATAATAATAATAATAATAATAATAATAATAATTATTATTATTATTATTACTATATCTTTATAAAGCACTGTTCAAAACAAGTTACAAAGTCCTTCACATACAATTAAAAAAGACAGTAAGCAAACAAACAGTAACAAAAAAAAAAAAAAAGCAAGTCTAAAGTAGTGAGTTATATGGCTGTAGACTCTAATTAGCCATTTTCTAAGTAAACATAGCCTACCGTTTGCTGTCTCGCAGCTTTATTTGCTGGGTTACATAATGTGGGTAGTGAAGAGACTGTTTATTTATTCATTCCACATGCTTTTAGGCTTTTTGGTACTTTTTGTTTTAGGGTTTTACATAAAAAGAGTTCATAAATATCACATGACAGTATTCTTTAACGTGCCATAAAACTCTTAATTCTTCTGTATTATGTATTTTTTATATTTTATATAGTAGATTCTCTCTTGCTTATTGATGTAAGAATATAAAGTGAGAAAAGACACAAACATGTCACTGTTTTCCAGTTTATTTGGTTTTTAGTTTAAGCTTCTATTTTCTTTCAAATAAGTAAAGTTTTATAAAGCATTATCATTTCAGCTATAAGTATGCAAATAGCCTCTTTAATTACCATTACTGTCTCCCAGCTCTTAACAAATTATCTTCCCTTTTTATTAAGCTAATTTTGTAGATTGTCAAATGTTTTCCAACTTACTGTGAAGCAGCGCAAAACAGATGAAGATGAGCCCGGCTGTCTTTACGTTTGTCATCTTGCTGGTGTCAGCTCAAACAGTTTCACAATAATACACTTGGATTCAAAGCAAGTCTGCAAGAACGGTGAACTTGATTCTGATTGGCTAAAAGCAGACAACACACCATTTCTTTCTGAGTCATATGTCTGCATGTATAATCTGTCTAAATGTCAGTTTTGCAAAATTTAAATAAAACTAATCAAACAAAGATGAGGTTCATCTTATTTACTTGTCATTAAAATACTGATAATATTGCTTTTTTAAAATGAGATCTCAGGAGCTGGTTTCACCTGTTAGGTCTGTTTATTTTAAGCTTGAATCAGTACTCACATTTACATCAAATACAATACAGAAGAGTCAAGAAAAAGCGACTGAAATCGTCTTGGATAGTATTAATGTACTGTATCATGGTTGAAACATGGTGGTGAAATATGTTATGTGAGTGAGAGATCTCACTCTGCTCTACACTCATATTGACTGAATGGAATCAGATATAAATAAAAAAGACACATACAAGAGAATATTTCCATAAAACCAACAGCAGCTTATTTTATTTCTCTCAAAATGAAGATTTTTCTACAATGGTAGGTACAATTTGACTACATTATTACATATTAATTTGATTATTAAATGCAGAGTTTAAAGGCATTCTTTCCATGTGTCTTAATGCTTCATAATACAGAGAACCACATGTACTGTCTGGACTTAATATGCTTTGAGACTACAGAAAAAAGTGAATAGAGGAACACATGACACGTGAGCAGTGTTGTTCTCGTTACTGAAAACCTCCAGGGTAGAGTGATTACTGTAGTTTGAATTGTTTGTTGAAGCATGCAAATAATTACTTTTATTGACAATGCAAGCATAGAATTTGCAGAAATACCAAAACCTCTCTCTCTCAAAGGTAAAAAAAACTTTCAGAGTCTTAAAACCCTAAAACACAACAAAAATAATTAAATTAAATAACAGAGAAATAAGAAGCACAGTAACACATTAAAATGAGTCGTGAAAAGAGGATATAATCCACTGGTGAGTTGTGATGTCTACTTGCAAATAACAAAACTTAAATCAATCTTCTATGCTCAATAATTATTGACAACAAATAATAATTCACACATCCCAGACTATGGGAAAAAACAAACTCAAAAGTAAAATCATGATGCATTATATGAGTTCACCCAGATAATGATGATGGTAATGAAGCTGACTGATATGAAGAGGATGTAGAGGCCGAAGAGCAAGCGGTCTATGATGAAACCCACCTGAATCCACTCCTCTGAGCTCTGGCTCCCGCTCAACTGCTGCTCCACCTGTAGGCGGATGGTCCGGAGGTCCCTGCCCAGGCTCCTCAGCTCATACAGGGCCTTGTCCTCCACCACTGGCACGCTCTCCTCTGGAGGACCCTCATCAGCTTTACAATGTGCTACCACAGTGCTGGGTTTTATGTCTGTGTTTTAAGGGGAAAAAAGGTAGAACTTTTAAAATTCAGTCCAGAAAATAGGCTACAAATTATATTCTATGCAACATAACTTATCCAATGTAGTTCCTTTCTTTCTTTTTTAAACTGACTTTTTAATACCTTCAAAAGTGGTAAGTAAACAATCCTTTTCTGTAATCTTATATTTCTACATCTCTTACACATACTGGATTTAATCACAGTATAACTACCAACAGCTGTATACCTGCATCTCCTTGTTCTTTAGTCTTCCGAGGCAGGAAAACAAGACAGCCCAGAATCTGCAGAACGAGCACTTGGATCCAGTGAGGGACGGGAGAGAGATTAGCAGAGCCACACAGCAGGTTGGTGATGACGATAGTCTCCAGTAGACTGGCCACCATCAGAGCCAGGCACAGAGACAGGAACACATCTGGCATAAAGAGATTGGAGAGAGTGTGTTCACTGAGACCCAGAATAAATAATAACAATCAAGTTTGTGCAGACAAGAATAAAAATGACCAAATAAAAATACAATTCATTATTTATATATGTATGTGCAATGAGTGAAAAGCTGCCTATGCTGCTTCTTGTGGTAATGCTTATGTGTTGGGCTGATATGTAAATTACATGTAAATCTGAAAATTATTTGCCCACACTGTCTGTTTGTGGATTTAGGGCATACAAATTAAGACTGATGCCAATTTTAACACTTCGCCGAACAACCTGCACAGTTTTTATGTCGTATTCTAAACTTATACTTAGGTGCTTCTAGCCAAATTTGACAGTATGAAATAGTTGTACTGTACTGTACCGTTGTCTTAAAATTCAGTACTGTAGTTTCAATATATCATTACAGAGAACATTTTCTGAGTCTAACACTGACTTATGAGAGGTATAGTGTTTCCAGTGATTGGCAGCATGTCGTTCATAATGAGCAGGAAGACGGTGTAGCCCAGGATGAGGGTCATCTTAAAGGAGGATCGATCCACACTCTGGGGAGGCAGCAGGAAGCTGAAGAGGTCCACCGTGATGAGGAAGGAGCTGGGGATCAGCAGGTTCAGCACATAGAGGGTTGCCCGGCGCCTGACTCTGATCTGCAGAGGGCAGAAAAAAATAACAGAAAACACTTTGTCGGGTACCTTTTTGGTACACATTTGAAATTTGTCTTTTTTTAAATAATGCTCTGTTGCCAAAGAGTTAAGAAAATGCCAAAAAAATGTGTAAAGCTCTCATAGTACAGTAATGTTTTCCAAGCTGATGAATATACAAACATCCATCATTATTTTGAAGTTACAGAAATATTCAATCATAGTTAAAAATGGTACAAAAGACTAAAACTGAAGAGAGGAAAATCTGAGCTAGGTGTGTGATTATTTTTGGTTCTGAGCTTTTTAATATCATAATTGGACTGATATCTTTAAGTATGTTAGAGTTAAGTAAGTCAAACATTTCAGACACAATAATAAATTAAAAACAGCAAATACAAATTACTTTCAACTGGCCCAAATATATACTCCCATAATCTGATCTTGAAAAGCAATTTGCAATTTTCAGACATTACAATGAACATACATGAAATGAAAGCTCATCAATGGAGGAATCCTCATTCTCAATGTGTGTGCTGTATTTGTGGGCGGTGATATCCAGCAGCTCCCACTCCCCCATAGTTGTCATCATCATCTTTGAGACTTCTGTGATTTTATCAGCAGGCTTCCCTAGGAATATCTTTATATCCTTTGCTGATGAAAGGAGAGTAAAATGTTATCCCTTAAAGTCAATAAAAGCACATATTCTCATTACAAAGACATAATAATTCATAGTTTCAGGATATTTTTTCATAATTTGCTGTCTGTCACTGGCTTGACACCATAAGTTCCTAATAGTGGACTTTTTTTCTTCTTTTTTTTGGTTTAAAACCTGTACGGGTCAATCAATTTCCAGAAACTTTAAACTGAAAGCAGATTATATTACAGCAGATTTTTTTCATGGTACATCTACAATAAATATCACTGTTTAAATTTGGTTTACGTCACTACAAAATGATCAAAGTTATTTGTTTCATTTGATAAGTAGCCATGATATAAGCACATTAATGTGCTCTTTAGGGTCCAAAGAAAAAACCTTCAGTTCAGTTCATCATGCGTTATTGCTTACATATTGCTACTTACTGCTCCTTAGAAGAGAGGAAATGAGACATCCTGTGAAGTGCCTTACCTGAGTGGATGTAGGAGTTGAAAGTAAGAGTGCAGTTCTGTATGTCGAAGGGGAAGGTGTAGATATCAAGGTTACAGGAGCTGACAACTTTGACTGGTTGAGCATCGTGCATTCTTCCATTGCTAAATAAATACAGATATGGGACATAGGGGGCTGTGTTCTTCTCTATACTGCAAGACAAGAACAAGCAGAGGAGTTATGAGTGAAATTTCTACAAACATTGCACCTTTAATTTATCCACTGCTACAAATTGGAAGCAGTGGAAAACAGGAAATAGTCCCTCGTTAAAACTGGGCATCTCTTCTTCCAGTCAACGCGCCATTTTTTTGTTCACACATTTTCATGATTTACAGCTACACTTACAAGTCAGTACTTGCAAATAGCACATCATGTTAACCAACCCAGCTGCATGTGATGCTTTATACTTAGACAAGAGAGACAAAATATGTTAAAGAAGAATCCAGCTTTCTCTGCTGTTTAGGATTTCAGAGTGTAGATTTGTTATTGTCACATATGTGTATGTTTGGGGCTGAGCGCCAAAGACAGGGTAGGGAGATCGGAAAGTATTGACAAATATACTAAGACATTGTCTTTTCATGGGATTTGTTGAGAAAAATCTAAAGTTATCTAGCTGTATCCTGTAACAATTATTAGAATAATAGCTACTATAATATTGTAACAGTGTGTTAAGAGGAATCTGCTGTATGTACACCCAGTGTATGGTTTGATAAATGTTAACAGTCTGGTATGATGGAACTCACAATTCATTAATTACAATATCTGGCACCCAAAACTTGTCTCTGGGGAGAGAAATCTTGTCAGTGCCGCACTGGACTGGGTCCCAAATGGTAAACTCGTTCCACCACCACTAAAACAACAAAAGTGATGTTAGTGTAAAGAGTGGGTATTCCATAAGAAATAATCACACCATTAACTGAAATTATTCCACAATTATCCAGTACTTATCTATTTGCAGTACTTACAAATTCTAGCCAAATGTAAGTCATCAAGTTTTGAGCCTTTTCATTCTGAATGACAAGAACAGAAAAACAAAGTCAGTGTTCCCGAAAGTGTTTTTGTTAAGACAACATGGGTCTTCAAGGGAGTCTCGGTTTTTAAATTTAGGTATAGTTACATTTGCTTCAAGACAGTGGCAAAATGATATAAGCTGTCATATCTGATGACTTTTTCCACCTTTATCTTCCCACTAGCAGTAGGATAGATATTATTTTCTGCTCCACATATTATCACAATAATCATGTCATCACATATGTTTGAAAAATGGAGTCCTTTGTTGAACAGTTACAAAATTTTTCAGAGTGGTATAGAAATTACTGTATTCTGAGAGAAGTGCCACATACTCATGAAAAATAATGAATGGTACACTCGGTACATTGTGTAATGCTGAATGAGCTGAACATACCACTCCCAGTATTCCATACAAGGTAAAGAACGTGCTGACATTGGTGTAGGTTGTCATGTTCATGACAGGTCGTATTGCGCTCAGGTTAAAGACTGGATTCAGGGCTTCCAGCAGAGCTGGTTGGTTTGGCTGAGAGCAGTTCACCATGATGGCACTGCATGGAGCTGAAAAAAAAAAAAAAAGTGTGATCAATAGATATTGTCATAAACATGTTTTGGCTTGTGATGTGATTTTTAGTGGAACTGCAACCAACAAAGTGGATTCAAATATTTCAAATATGGTAACGTCTCAGCTTTAGTTCACAATAATCATTGAAATTTTGAAGTAAGACCTTATGTAAGACCTCAGGTAGTTCTCTCACCAAAAAGCTTACCTGGTATAAGAATGAGAAACACAACCAGTATAGGCATGATTGATGGCAGGAACCACTAGAATTAAAACAGAGTAAAACCATTTATTATAAGGAATACATTATTTAAGAAAAGGTTATCAGTTACAGAGGTGATTTATGACTGATGGTGTATTCATCCTCAGAAAAATAACCCTTCATAACATACACAATGTGCACCAGGAGAAGATACTTTACCTTCAGTGAGGTATTCTTGGATGACATGATATCAAGAGGTAAATCTTCATGTCTCTACAGTTGTCAGGTAAGAGCTGTTTCTTCAGTAGCTCATGCCTGCTGAGCACAGAATAACTGCGTTTCGTTATGGGAACATTTGCTTTTACTTGTCAATTACATGAACAGAACAGTCATCTAAATAGACTGTTGAGCTTATCCATAAATAACCACTGTCAGACAGCAAAAGCATACCTGCAACTTACCTGTCAAACTGACTCCTGCAAGACTAAATTCAGCCTTAGTGGCCAAGGTATACATAGTGGCACTCTAAACCAAACGTGACGTGGACAAAATGATGGCAAATGATGTGGGAAATGGAAAACTCAGCAAGGTAGCTACTTTCCCTGTAGGTGGTTTCCTACAAAACAAGAATAAACCACAGTTAAAGTTTTCTACCACAGCGGTGTGACTTGCTGATGGTGAAGAATCACCACAGCGGCATCAGTGTCACACCTGCTGGTCATATACAAATAAACAGTGGGAACGCCTCGTGAGAAACAGGTTTTCTCTATTGTCGCCCTAAGCCTCCTGCCAGCCAACATTTTTTAATGTTATTTTAGAAACAGGTCGCACAACTCTGCTCCAATATACAATACTGCTGTATTCCCCAGACTTCTTGCAAAACAATTCTTTATGTTACTACAACTGTTGCTAAAAAAGTAGCCACAATGTAATGATCAAAAGAACTTAGTGTTGAATAATGTACAGAATTTTTTTATTTACAACAAGAACCAACAAGAATAAATATGAAAGCTTATATGCGCATGATTATTATATAAATAAGATTACTGAAACAATAAAATGAAACAGATCAACAGGAGGAAGAGTCTTGGTGCATTTGATTTTTATCAAACCTTTATTTAAACTAGAAGAACCACTGAGATTGCCCTCCATTACAAAGATGTCGAGTTACAGACAAGTTAAAAATAAATAGGTCAAAACATAGGTGAGAATAAAGAAAAATCAGTTAAAACAGTTACATATTGAAGCATAAAGGTTTGTGATCATCATATTAAATGGTCCATAGGTTAGTAGAATACTGATTTTTAGCATATGCTGAAGATCATTCCAAGGCCAAAACCTGACAAATTGGGAGGCTTGGATTTTCTTTGATATCAATCAGAGGGAGCTTGAGCTACCATGAGCTTGAGTTGATGAAGTCATAGAACCTCAAGAATAAATAAAAGACAGTCTGAGACAAACATTATGTTTCTTTATAATTATAAAAAGCTGAATTAAAAGTAACACAAGCTCAATTTTTTGTACAGATGCCTCGAATACAGGCCTCACAATGAGAAGGCTCATGGGGTCTTTTGACATCAAAGCTCCTGAAAGTCCTCTTCTTTCGACCCAGGTTTTCATGGTAGCACTTTATTCTTATCTTCTCCATCAAATTCTCTAGGAGGATGTTAATGTTCTCAGAGGTGACGCTGGGCTTCTCCATTGGAGCTGCGCTGCATGTCTTGCAGTTCTGACGGAAGGGCCTCACCTTGACAATGCCCTGCCCATCCGTGAGGCGCATGTGGAAGACCACCATCACCCGGTTTGAAGACCAGCTTCTTCTACACTTGGTGCATTCGAACCTTCAAATGACAGAGGGCATGGATTGCCTAATTACAGCTCAAATTGAGATGGAATGGATCTATATAGTTTTTATGTAACTGTTAACCCAAGTTAAGATATTCTGAACTGACCCCTTAACAAAACGACAACCAACCAAAATGACATTGGAAACAGCTCTGCCTTAGAGCCAGCGATGCTCTGAAGGAAGAAATTATATAATTGGATTTAAATGTCTGTGAGTAAATCCAAATTATTGACTTTCTGGATAAATAATTATAGATTGACACCAGAACAAAGGGCAAATGAGATGAGCAAGAGCCATTTCATGCAACATCCTTCCTACTTTCATGATATGATATGATATGATATGATTTTTCCACCATCTAAGATTTATCTAAAACCTACAGTAAGGGCCTTTGGCCCCATGAATTGAGGTTAAAGTTAGTTAACCAGTTAGATTATATCTTCTCTCAAAATCACTCTAACTCTAAAAAAATAATAACAGCACTGACTTACATTGATTGGCTTAACCCTAACCCTAACCTTAATCAAGAAGTCCTGACCCTCACATTTTATGGTTTACCATTTGGCACCACTTTTTGTTCCCAAATCAGATGTAAGTGATGGCAATGTGACTGTGAAAAATGTTTGGTCCATACAACTTAAGTAGCACAGTACATACACATACACACAGACTTTAATAACCTAAGAACCTAGGATGTACCATACCGTATGTACACACCAACTACACTGATAAGAAGTAGCAAACTGACCTTGCACCTGTGTTCCTGATGTACTGCTTCCAGCCCCAGTTTGGATTGTTAGGCTCAATATTTTCATCAAACTCCAGACGCCAAGAGTCTCCTTTCTTGAGATCGTTTGCTTTAATCTGGAAGATACATGTCCAGTCCGGTTGTGCCATCCTGTGAGAATTAAAGGTGCTAGTCGCTGACAAAGAGACAGCTGATCTGTCCTTATAGTACACAAACAATTGTGTGTGAGAATGACTCATCATTCCCCGGTTGAGAAACTTTGACTGTGGCACTGCCCATAGAGGGTTTGAGAAAAATGAAACTTAAAAGTGGAAACTGGTTTCCTTAAGTTTCAGGTCTACAGTAGTCATATATAGGAGTGAACAGGATGGGGAATGAGAAGTTTGTCTTGCTAAGGCAGATGTAAAGCATAAATAACATTAGTCTGTGGACAGTCTAATTGTCATATAGCCTATTTATAGGCAGCAATGTAGAGAAGGAAAGCTCATCTAATGAAAATGTATTTGTATGTGGATATATGTGGATGGTGAGGGTTCCTTATACTCGTGATGGATCCCTGAGTTTACTTTTCAGTAATAGATACATCACATATAAAGATGTGATGATTAGTGTGGTTAACAGAAAGACTAGCACTGCCTTTTTGTGTTTCATAAAAGTTTGCAAAACACCAGACTAGTGAAGGACTGCAAGAGAAATGAAACTGAAACTTCCAGTTGTAACAGTGCCACCTCCTGGTGTTATGCATGGTCTCACCCTTTAAACATTTCAGATCGTGAGTGTTCAAGCTATCTCTAAATCATAACCAAATTAAATTTGTTTCCTTTTTTGACATTACACATCCTAATATTTCCCTTATAAACAATGTGATGTTGTCTTTCATCCATGTGATGCAAACATATTACATGGCACCTTCAAAAATAACTTTGCAAAAGATGGCCTAATTTTATTTTAATTGATCTACTGTCATTCCATATGTGTATATCTATATATATGTGTGTGTGTGTGTGTGTGTGTATATATAGATGATACACATATATATATTTATATACACACACACACACACATATATACATATATATATAGATAGATAGATATAGATAACTCTTGTTTACATTTCATTTTGCTCTGCATGTGTGAAATTACTCATTCACCGGCCATAGACCACAGTGCCAAATTTGCCAAATACAAATGAAATTAGACCAATTTGTTCTGAAAACAATAATACTCTCAGTACACATCACAAATACATGTAGTTTATTGAATATACAAGCTTAATTCATCTATTACATTTGTGTTATTAAGAAAGCTTGCTTAATGCTTTTAAGTGGACAAATTAATTTGTTAGAGAAAATTGACTGCCGACAAGAACAAATATGAAAGCTTATATGCACATGATTATTATATAAATAAGATTGTGGAAACAATAAAGTGAAACAGATCAACAGGAGGAAGAGTCTTGGTGCGTTTGATTTTTATCAAACCTTCATTTAAACTCGAAGAACCACTGAGATTGCCCTCCATTACAAAGATGTCGAATTATAGACAAGTTAAAAATAAATAGGTCAAAACATAGGTGAAAATAAAGAAAAATCAGTTAAAACAGTTACATATTGAAACAAAAAGGTTTGTGATCATCATTTTAAATGGTCCATAGGTTAGTAGAGTATTGATTTTTAGTGTGTGCTGAAGATCATTCCAAGGCCAAAACCTGACAAACTGGGAGGCTTGGATTTAATTGATAACAATCAGAGGGCCCTAATGACTTGTAGCACTTGAGCTACCATGAGCTTGAGCTGATGAAGTCATAAAATCTCAAGAATAAATACAAGACAGTCTGAGACAAACATTATGTTTCTTTATATCAATAAAAGGCTGAATTAAAAGCAACAATAGCTCAATTATTTGCACAGAAGCCTCCAATACAGGCCTCACAAAAGAGAGGCTCATGGGAATTGTTGACATCAAATCTCATGAAAGGCCTGTTCCTTTGGCCCAAGTCTTCATGGTAGCACTTTATTCTTATCTTCTCCACCAGATTCTCCAGAAGGATGTCGATGTTGTCAGAGGTGATGCTGGGCTTCTCCATCAGAGCTGTGCAGCATTTCGTGCATTTCTGACGGAAGGGCCTCACCTTGACAATGCCCTGCCCATCCGTAAGGCGCATGTGGAAGACCACCATCACCCGGTTTGACAGCCAGCTTCTTCTACACTTGGTGCATTCAAACCTTCAAATGACAGAGGGCATGGATTGCCTAATTACAGCTCAAATTGAGATGGAATGGATCTATATAGTTTTTATGTAACTGTAAACCCAAGTTAAGATATTCTGAACTGACCCCTTAACAAAACGACAACCAACCAAAATGACATTGGAAACAGCTCTGCCTTAGAGCCAGCGATGCTCTGAAGGAAGACATTATATAATTGGATTTAAATGTCTATGAGCAAATCCAAATTATTGACTTTCTGGATAAATAATGTTGCTAGACTGACATCACTGCAAAGGGCAAATGAGAGGAGGAAGAGGAGCCATTTCACGCAACATCCTTCCTACTTTCATGTTGTAAACCAGAATTCTTTTTCCACCATATAAGTTTTGTCTAAAACCTACAGTAAAGTCCTTTGGCCCCATGAATTGAGGTTAAAGTTAGTTAACCAGTTAGATGATATCTTCTCCCAAAATCACTCCAACTCTATAAAAATAATAACAGCACTAACTTACATTGATTGGCTTAACCCTAACCCTAACCTTAATCAAAAAGTCCTGACCCTCACATTTTATGGTTTACCATGTAGGCACCACTTTTTGTTCCCAAGTCAGATGTAAGTGATGGCAATGTGACTGTGAAAAATGTTTGGTTCATACAACTTAAGTAGCACAGTACATACACATACACACAGACTTTAACAACCTAAGAACCTAGGATGTACCGTACTGTATGTACACACCAACTACACTAATAAGAAGTAGCAAACTGACCTTGCACCCGTGTTCCTGATATACTGCTCCCAGCCCAGGTTTGGATTGTTAGGCTCAATATTTTCATCAAACTCCAGACGCCAAGAGTCTCCTTTCTTGAGATCGTTTGTTTTAATCTGGAAGATACTTGTCCACTCCGGTTGTGCCATCCTGTGAGAATTAAAGGTGCTTGTTACTGACGAAGGGACAGCTGATCTGTCTTTATAGTACACAAACAACTTGTGAGAATGACTCATCATTCCCAGATGAGAAACTTTGACTGTGGCACTGCCCATAGAGGGTTTGTGAAAAATGAAACTTAAAAGTGGAAACTGGTTTCCTTAAGTTTCAGGTCTACAGTAGCCATACACTGTAGCAGTGAACAGGATGGGGAATGAGAAGTTTGTCTTGCTAAAGCAGATGTAAAGCATAAATAACATTAGTCAGTGGACAGTCTAATTGTCATATAGCTTATTTATATGCAGCAATGTAGAGAAGGAAAGCTCATCTAATGAAAATGTATTTGTATGTGGATATATGTGGATGGTGAGGGTTCCTTATACTCGTGATGGATCCCTGAGTTTACTTTTCAGTAATAGATACATCACATATAAAGATGTGATGATTAGTGTGGTTAACAGAAAGACTAGCACTGCCTTTCTGTGTTTCATAAAAGTTTGCAAAACACCAGACTAGTGAAGGACTGCAAGAGAAATGAAACTGAAACTTCCAGTTGTAACAGTGCCACCTCCTGGTGTTATGCATGGTCTCACCCTTTAAACATTTCAGATCGTGAGTGTTCAAGCTATCTCTAAATCATAACCAAATTAAATTTGTTTCCTTTTTTGACATTAGACATCCTAATATTTCCCTTATAAACAATGTGATGTTGTCTTTCATCCATGTGATGAAAACATATTACATGGCACCTTCAAAAATAACTTTGCAAAAGATGGCCTAATTTTATTTTAATTGATCTACTGTCATTCCATATGTGTGTGTATATATATATATATATATATATATATATATATATATATGTGTGTGTGTGTGTGTGTGTGTGTGTGTGTGTGTGTGTATAGATGATATACATATATATATTTATATACACACACACACATATATACATATATATATAGATAGATAGATATAGATAACTCTTGTTTACATTTCATTTTGCTCTACATGTGTGAAATTACTCATTCACCGGCCATAGACCACAGTGCCAAATTTGCCAAATACAAATGAAATTAGACCAATTTGTTCTGAAAACAATAATACTCTCAGTACACATCACAAATACATGTAGTTTATTGAATGTACAAGCTTAATTCATCTATTACATTTGTGTTATTAAGAAAGCTTGCTTAATGCTTTTAAGTGGACAAATTAATTTGTTAGAGAAAATTGACTGCCGACAAGAACAAATATGAAAGCTTATATGCGCATGATTATTATTTAATTATGATTGTGGAAACAATAAAATGAAACAGATCAACAGGAGGAAGAGTCTTGGTGCGTTTGATTTTTATCAAACCTTCATTTAAACTCGAAGAACCACTGAGATTGCCCTCCTTTACAAAGATGTCGAGTTATAGACAAGTTAAAAATAAATAGGTCAAAACATAGGTGAAAATAAAGAAAAATCAGTTAAAACAGTTACATATTGAAACAAAAAGGTTTGTGATCATCATTTTAAATGGTCCATAGGTTAGTAGAGTATTGATTTTTAGTGTGTGCTGAAGATCATTCCAAGGCCAAAACCTGACAAACTGGGAGGCTTGGATTTAATTGATAACAATCAGAGGGCCCTAATGACTTGTAGCACTTGAGCTACCATGAGCTTGAGCTGATGAAGTCATAAAATCTCAAGAATAAATACAAGACAGTCTGAGACAAACATTATGTTTCTTTATATTAATAAAAGGCTGAATTAAAAGCAACAATAGCTCAATTATTTGTACAGAAGCCTCCAATACAGGCCTCACAAAGAGAAGGCTCATGGGGTCTGTTGACATCAAAGCTCCTGAAAGGCCTGTTCCTTTGGCCCAAGTCTTCATGGTAGCACTTTATTCTTATCTTCTCCACCAGATTCTCCAGAAGGATGTCGATGTTGTCAGAGGTGACGCTGGGCTTCTCCATCAGAGTTGTGCTGCATGTCTTGCATTTCTGACGGAAGGGCCTCACCTTGACAATGCCCTGCCCATCCGTAAGGCGCATGTGGAAGACCACCATCACCCGGTTTGAAGACCAGCTTCTTCTACACTTGGTGCATTCGAACCTTCAAATGACAGAGGGCATGGATTGCCTAATTACAGCTCAAATTGAGATGGAATGGATCTATATAGTTTTTATGTAACTGTAAACCCAAGTTAAGATATTCTGAACTGACCCCTTAACAAAACGACAACCAACCAAAATGACATTGGAAACAGCTCTGCCTTAAAGCCAGCGATGCTCTGAAGGAAGAAATTATATAATTGGATTTAAATGTCTATGAGCAAATACAAATTATTGACTTTCTGGATAAATAATGTTGCTAGACTGACATCACTGCAAAGGGCAAATGAGAGGAGGAGGAGGAGCCATTTCACACAACATCCTTCCTACTTTCATGTTGTAAACCAGAATTCTTTTTCCACCATATAAGTTTTGTCTAAAACCTACAGTAAAGTCCTTTGGCCCCATGAATTGAGGTTAAAGTTAGTTAACCAGTTAGATGATATCTTCTCCCAAAATCACTCTAACTCTATAAAAATAATAACAGCACTGACTTACATTGATTGGCTTAACCCTAACCTTAACCTTAATCAAAAAGTCCTGACCCTCACATTTTATGGTTTACCATTTGGCACCATTTTTTGTTCCCAAGTCAGATGTAAGTGATGGCAATGTGACTGTGAAAAATGTTTGGTCCATACAACTTAAGTAGCACAGTACATACACATACACACAGACTTTAACAACCTAAGAACCTAGGATGTACCATACCGTATGTACACACCAACTACACTGATAAGAAGTAGCAAACTGACCTTGCACCCGTGTTCTTGATATACTGCTCCCAGCCCGGGTTTGGATTGTTAGGCTCAATATTTTCATCAAACTCCAGACGCCAAGAGTCTCCTTTCTTGAGATTGTTTGTTTTAATCTGGAAGATACATGTCCACTCCGGTTGTGCCATCCTGTGAGAATTAAAGGTGCTTGTTACTGACGAAGGGACAGCTGATCTGTCTTTATAGTACACAAACAACTTGTGAGAATGACTCATCATTCCCAGATGAGAACTTTGACTGTGGCACTGCCCATAGAGGGTTTGTGAAAAATGAAACTTAAAAGTAGAAACTTTCCTTAAGTTTCAGGTCTACAGTAGCCATACACTATAGCAGTGAACAGGATGGGGAATGAGAAGTTTGTCTTGCTAAAGCAGATGTAAAGCATAAATAACATTAGTCAGTGGACAGTCTAATTGTCATATAGCCTATTTATATGCAGCAATGTAGAGAAGGAAAGCTCATCTAATGAAAATGTATTTGTATGTGGATATATGTGGATGGTGAGGGTTCCTTATACTCGTGATGGATCCCTGAGTTTACTTTTCAGTAATAGATACATCACATATAAAGATGTGATGATTAGTGTGGTTAACAGAAAGGCTAGCACTGCCTTTCTGTGTTTCATAAAAGTTTGCAAAACACCAGACTAGTGAAGGACTGCAAGAGAAATGAAACTGAAACTTCCAGTTGTAACAGTGCCACCTCCTGGTGTTATGCATGGTCTCACCCTTTAAACATTTCAGATCGTGAGTGTTCAAGCTATCTCTAAATCATAACCAAATTAAATTTGTTTCCTTTTTTGACATTACATTAAACTGGTACAGGCCTGAATTTTTGATCCCTGAGTCTTGAGGGGTCACCGAATGGTTTGATGAGTATGAAAATGGTGTGAATTGATGTGAATCATATACTATGGCCTTTGCAGTCAGGGAGATTTTGGACTGATGTGTTGCAGTGCTCTCCACCACCATCATCAAAACACCAAATGCAGGAATATCTTTTGGAAGAATGGTGTTCATCCCTCCAGTAGAGTTCAAGAGACTTGTAGAATCAATGCCAAGGCTGAGGAACACCATTCTTCAAAAAGTCTGTATATATCTGTTTATGACTGACTCTACCTTGTTCCAAGAATTTGGGCCACTAAAATATAAGGCTGCCTTTCCAAATTCACACTGTGCTCAGGGGACCATAAGTATAAGCCAGTCATATGAATATGTTAGATAATGTCCAAAGTTCCAATCCAGCATCACTGCGATGTAAGGTGGTGCCTCTCCAACAAGGGCTTTATAGATAAACACATACCAATCTTTATTATGCCTCCCTGCCAGAGAAGACCAACCCACCTTATCATAGAGGACACAGTGGTGAGTACCATAACTATCAGTAATAATTAATTAATTAATCTGAGGGCAGAATGATAGACTGTGTCTAGGGGTTTAAGAGTGCAAGGAGCAGCATTTTTATAAATTGCATTCCCATAATCCAAAACTGGAAAACTGCTTCAACAGTCCTCTTTCTACTAATCATAGGGAAGCTGATTCTGTTTATAGAAGCCAATTTTTGACACAGAAGCCAATTGTTTGACACAGTTTGTGTGTATGTAACGGTTCTTTATGTTATATATAATAACTGTTGCTGAAAAAGTAGTCACAATGTGATGATCCAAAGAACTTAATGTTGAATAATGTACAAATGTACAGAAATTGTTTATTTACAACTGCAATTTCAACTACTACTATGCTAAATTTACAGTGTCCCTGTCAGTCACATAGAGGAACCACTGCTGTCAGGGACTTTCCTATGAATCTTCTGTTAATGAAATGTGAGTCAGAACAGGTTGCACCCCTTGTCTGTTCCACCCTGCTTCCTATTGCTGCTTGTGCTAACTGAACAGTTCTTTACCTCACCTCCACTATTACTACAAATGTAGTCAGTTCCTCTGCCTAAGACTTTTAATGCAAATAAAAATAAATTTCTGTACAATATCTGAATTTCTAAAATTCTCACCTGCACACAATTTCCTAGTTACACATTTTACAATAAACTTGAAATATTGCACATGTGCACCATACCAAGTCTGATCTTCATCCTCATAATCAACACTAAATGGTTCATAAAATACCATTAGTAAATACAGAATACTTATTACTCTAGTAATAAAATAGGGCCAAATCTTGTTTACAGATCAGTTTATCTTAACTGATTTCATGACTTATACAGATTGCAACATTTTTCATTTGTAATTGCCACAGTACAATTGCTCAACACAATCTACAGCCAAAAAAGGCCAGGTTGTTGAGGAATACCTTGTGTTTCACATTTGCCAACTGAAGTGGAAATATCACACAGACTTAATTCATAAGAACAGTCAAGCTGGTATTGTTTGACTTTGACAGTTTTATTTTGAGATTCTTTGAAGCTTTTTTTTTTAATGTGTTTCCGGCATACATATTTATCATGTGTAGACTATGTCTTTGATATGTTTGTGACTTGTGATTTTAACTAGATTTTAGTGTTTACAGTATGTTATATCACACTCCAAATAAGTTTCCCCTTGGAGATACATTTTATCAACTGACAGCACATACATCACATTATATTTAGTTTATTTTTTGAAATAAGCTTTTATATATGACAATAATGCTTGCAAGAGGGCTTTTTTAAATGCTTTCAAGCAAACATATTAATATATCAAAAAAATTACACTTACATTCACATGATTATGACATAAGTATGATCAATACTATGAAACAGATCAACAAGAGGGAACGTTTTGATGCAGGTGATGATTTTGATAAGATAAGATAAGATAATAATTCTGATTATAAAACTGATAAAAACTCAAAACATCACAACACCCCCCCCCCCCCCCCCCCAAAAAAAAAAAACCCGAAAAAAAAAAACTTGATAGTCAATCTGAGACAAATATTATCTTTTGGTGAATCAAAAAAAGGTTCCTGCAGATGAAGGAAACTCTCTTGTACAGACACCATCAATACAGGCCTCGCAATGGGCAGGCTCGTGGGGACTCTTGACCTCCTGGATCTGAAAATAATTGTTGTCTTGTTCATGCTTTTCATTGTAGCACTTTATTCTTATCTTCTTCACCAGATTCTTCAGGAGGATGCCAATGTTGTCGGAGGTGATGCTGGGCTCCTCCATTGGGGCATCATTGCATTTCTTGCAGTTCTGACGGTACGGCCTCACCTTGACAATGCCCTGCCCCTTCATCAGGCGCATGTGGAAAAACACCTTCACCCGGTTGGAAGGCCAGCCTCTTCCACACTTGGTGCATGTGAACCTTCAGAGGACAGACGGCACAGATTTCTAAATCACAGCAAATGTAATGCACAGTGTGGGCATTCAACAAGTCTGTTTCTCTCTCTCACACAAACACACACTATATTCATTACTATACCTTACATATTCATAATTCCAATCTTAACAACATAGCGCTACACCATGCATTAATCCTCTGCAGCATGGCATGAGCTACTCCTGCTCCATAAGCAACACAACTATTTTTACTAAAGAAAAGGTACACAATAGAGTAACTAGGTAGGATACATCTTTTACTGCATCCAAATCTGCAAACTGGCACTACAGTATCTTTGCTGCAGGAAAACATCTTCATAGAAGTTGCATAAATCAGCCATGCAATAGACAAAGATAGTTTCATGACATTAATTGCGATGGCTATATTATCTGAATTAGTCAGTCCTCAGATTTGATCAAGATACAAAATGGTTTTGGACAAGGTGTTGCTTTGCTATAATGTTTAACTCAATTTATAGGACCATTAAGTGGCTTCCTTAACAAATCACATGAACCATAATTAGTCTGGAGAATGAGATTTTAGTTTCCAACACCGCTGGGGTCAGTGGTGGTCAGGAAGATAAAATTATATAATTGGTGGTAGATATCACTGAGTGGAACCAGTGGCAAAGTCCTATTCTTAAACTGAAGTCAATCCAAAAGACAAGTCATAAGAAAGGAGGAAGAAATTGTTGAAACTAAATTGTCAATGCATACTTCATACACAGCAATCAGAATTCCTTCTTTGCCTACTCAAACTAGCTCTATCAAATATGTGTGTGTGTGTGTCTACAGTATTAGATAACCAGTTCCAATGAACCGGTTTGACCTCGTGTCTTCAGCAGATAAGCTGTTTTTACAGAGGACACCCTCCTGCTAATTATTAGGCAAGGCAAGTTTATTTGTATGGCACATTTCAACAAAAAGGCCATTCAAAGTGCTTAAGTAATGGGGGACAAAATCCAAAGTCCTTGTTTTGCGCAAAATATTTGATTTAAAAGTTTTTCTGAAGCTAATATGAGGCTTCAGCTGTCTGAGTTAGACAAAGCAAGTGGACATCTGCAAGAGTTACATAACTGTCAATACAAAATCCCTTCTTTGCGTTGGTTCCCTGTTGAGGTGAAGTGGAAGGATAGTAACAAAAAGGAGGACTTTGGTACTAAAAAGATTTGACTAATCTGGACTGCTGAAGCCTCATATTAGTTTCAAATACATTTTTGCACAGAAAGAGTGTTGTGGATTTAGTCCCCCCTTCACTTACATTGAAAGTGCATTATGAAGGGATCTCTCAATGTGGAGTACGAACATGAGGAATGATTGCAGGAAACAAAACCTGTTTCAGCGTTCATTTTTGCATCTGATTATTGTTTTAAGACACACTTGAAGAATTGTGAACCTATCATTTAATAAATCTAATGCACATGATGTGCATTTATGTGTTTAACTCTTGCTTTCCCTTAAAATTTCTACTTTCTCATATCTAAATAAAAGTTCTGAATGGGTCCACCTCAGGATCCAACAGATTTTAATACAATATATCAGACTGTATGTACAGTCTGTATACAGATCATTGATCTACATATGCACAATATATACTGACCATGCACTTGTGTTCCTGATGTACTCCTTCCATCCCTGCTCTGGATCCTCAGGCTTAATAGAGTAATCAAACTCCAGACACCAGGAGTCTCCTTGCCTGAGATCATTTGTCTCATTCTGGAAGATACGTGTCCACTCCGGTGGTACCATCTTGTCTGTGCCAGTGGTGTTTGTGGACGAAGAAGACACAGAACTCTGCCAGCTTATCTGTACAGTACACAAACAACCTCTTGGAATGACACAACACCCTCAAGTCATCACTGTGGCACTGGCCACACAGAACTGGGAGAAAATGAAACTCATTTGAATGGGGCATCAACAGCTTGTCTTCAGTTATTGACACGTGACAGACTGCAAGATAAATGGAAACTTACAAAGTTTGTGTTTGTCTGCCACCTGCTGAAGCTTTTCTGCCACACATCATTTAAACAGTTGATACTATCTATCTATCTATCTATCTATCTATCTATCTATCTATCTATCTATCTATCTATCTATCTATCTATCTATCTTTCTGATAATTAATATAGGATGCAAAGAAGTAAATTGTCCTTCTTCACATCCTAATCATGCCTTTATAACTGTGTAAAGTCCTCTGTCTTCCAGGTCATGTGAAACTGGCAGTTTTGATTCAAATTCACAATAGTGTAACACTTAAGCAAACTTATAAGAAGTGGCCAATTTTAGCTGATGTAACATAAACTTCATTTCCATATAAAAAAGAGCCTGTCCTCCCAAGAAAACATAGCCAAAAACGACCTATAGTTACGTTTGAGTGACAGACGCCATCTAGCAGCTGTAATATATAAGGTGACAAATTTCCATATTCTGGGGTGGCGGGTTTGATCCTAACTTGTGTTACGACTGGCCCAAAAGCTGCAACACAAGGAGGGACACAATTCTGGGTTAGATGCAAGAGAATACATTTATTTACAAAAAGAAAAAAAGGATAAAGTAAGAGAACAAACAAAAAGCTGGGTCTTGTGTCAGGGATTGAGAGAGAGTGGGCAGAGGAAGGAGCCACTTATATAGACCCAGCCCACATCTTCACATCAGAAAACATAATGATTTTTCAACAGGGACTTGCAATGGTTTTGGAAAGCACAGACAAATGATGTTGTCCTGCTGCACCATTTTAGAAAACAATCCTATGGGTTGTACTGGAGTGCAAACAACCTATTGGACCTATTTAGTCAAACGACCTATGTGGTTGTTTAATTTGGAGGACTTGTTGAAGCATAAGTTACATGTTCATACAACTTTATTTTTACAAAGATTATAAAGCTTGTTGCTGTTAACATGTAAATCTGACTTACATTCAGCAATCAGTGGAAGAACTACAAGTACAAATGGTGCTTAACATTAAATAATTAAACTAATGAACCTAGAACATAATTCCTTCTAGTAGAACTATGCATGAAGACACTTGTCATCAGCAACCAATAAAAATCCCATCAATGTCTAATATCTCAGTTATGATCTAATCGCTCATTTGCAGGTTTCATGTTGGAGAGGAGTTATTCGATGGATTTGTAATTTGTACCTCATCAAGGGCCACTAGATAATGATGATCAGCACTGAATGTAATAAATTACACTGTGTTTAACCACTGGCCTCAATATAAGCAGACATGTAAAGGGCTTTCTCGCTCCTCCTGTTGGCCTGCAGACTTGGAAATGATGAACAATTAAACTGAGCACACAGTGTTTACACCTCTGGCTTTTTGACTCGAGCACAATATATCTGGAATTCAAAACAAGTAACTTTAATTATTCCAATACATCTTCCCCTAGATTTTCCACAGAATCATTGGACTTGTGCTGTTTCATTAGTTGCTGCAGTTCTGCACCATATTTAAATGTTGCATTTTGTAGCCAGGGGGAGACATTATTACGCAGATAGTTTAAGTAAGCCTATATGTCATGCCTGATAAAATACTTATGGAATGTATAAAATAATACGGTGCAATGTTGAAAAAATTCCTTACCTTTTCTGTTTCAATAACACATTATTTAACTGCCTCAAGGAGTGCTGGAGGTAACAGTGACATTTTAACACAAAACACCCTCCTTGTCTGAGAAAGAAAATGTGAACACAGATAAGAAGCATACATTTTAATTCTTCCCACACACCAGTGGTAAGGACAGTGATATGGAGGATTTTATTGAGGTTGTGGTAGATGGTTTAGGTAATGTCTCTGCGGGGTGGAAGAGAGGGTATTTGTGAAACATTGGGGAAAAAATGAGGGGGCCTTGAAAAAGCCCCCTACTGCTTAAGTGGAGATGCTCAGTGGCCTACAGATCAGACTGTGGTTGCACTGGGCAGGTAACTGTGTATGTGTGATCATATATATGAGGTATATTTCCAATTCTGTAATCTTACCACCGCATCTCACAGTCTTCATCAGCTGAGTTTGCTCAGTTTTGGTATGTCACTCATTTCCTATTTAATTTGTATATTACAGTAAAATATTAAGGTTATATGGACAGAGCAGTGAGTAAACCTCTCTAGCATGCTTCAGGTTACTTACTTTCATTTTCCAGAGCTTTCATCAGTCTTTTCCAGAAAATGAACTGCTCAGAAACAACACATAGAGCTGACTAAAAGTTCAACAAAAGAGACTTCATAAAAAAATATTTTCCAAGTTGCACGCTGAAGGAGAGTGTGTAAAAAGAAGAGTCTGACATTGAAAAAAACTAAGAAATTACCCCCGAAGTACCTGCTATCACCGACATAAAAATCGAGTATAACAAACATCTTCGCCTTACGCGATTTTTTTCCTAGGGTGGCGAAGTCACGACCCGCCCTACTCTGCCTCTGATTTGCTCTGACCCATTCTTACTCTAATTTTAACCAATCCTAGTCCTCATATGAACCCAATCAACGAAGGCAAAGAGAACTAGCCAGTCAGAGGCAGAGTAGGGCGGGTCATGACTTCACCATCCTAGGAAAAAAATTGGCTCATCTTATTTTGAAACAGGAAACTAGGAAAAGGCGTCGCTATGGTAACGGATACAACTCCGCAAAGATTAGCTTGTTAGCAACTGTCTGCCTTCTTTATATAGTAGTTGTTGCTAGCGTTATGTTATTGACATGCGATGGAGGGGTCAGATACATACCTCATACGACCTAACCACCAGCATAAGTGAGTTGGCTGAATTGATTAAACATACTTTCTAGCTGGTGAAGTTAGCTTTTAGCTACCGACGAGTTCACCAACGCTAAGTAGCAACAGCTAACGTGTGACTGTTTTCCAGTGTAAACCTGTAGTGCCATCTTTTTAAAATTAGCTTTATGAATGTCGTTAGTCTAAATAACGTGTACGCTTTGAAACAAGTATTTGCCATCATTACTGTCGCGTAGATTAGTTAAGGGACGTTTGTCATTTAACCTAGTTGTAGGGACGATGTTTGGAAAAGTGAGTGAAAATGTCTTCAATAACCAGCCTAATGTTGGAAACGCCACATTATATGTGATAATGCACTTTTCAGCTTCATTGTTCACCCAAACTAGGTTAAGAAATTAAGTTCAAGTGTATTTTCATGTGTGGAAATGGCAATGAAGACAGTCAATTAAAAACGCTATTGCAAAACATGTACATTTCAAAGCACTGCATTGTATATCTTACATATATATAAAAATTTACTATACAATACCATATGAAATAAAATATGCATTATATCAAATATATCACTCATATATTGTGGACCATTAATAAGTTATACAACCCATATTAAAAGAGTCTGTGATTTCTGGTCACTTTAACTGGTGGAAGCAGTTTGAAGCTTAGTTTCTGCCTTGTTGCTCGCTGTTTTATCTTCCAGGTTTAAACCAGCCATTGTGAAGGAGTGTATTCGTGAAATTGTGAGGGAGCGCCTGTCTGGAGTGCGGTACGACCCAGAGGAAGTCCCAGAGCTGTCCCGTACACTGGCAGACTGCATCAAGGACAAAGTGAAGAGTGAGTTAAACACCTCCACTGTACACTAACAATAGCTGATCTGCCTTTGCTACCCTGCTCCTTATTCTGCTTAGTCTCAGAAGTGAGCAGAGCAAAAAAATAGCCATCATCATCACATTTCATCTTTTTTTTTATATCATGAGTAAGACAGACCTGAGTACACAGAAAGAAATAAGAAGACACATGACACACAACCATAGACTGTATATAAAGATGGACATAGCAAGGCATGACATCACCCCTTGGTTTGCATTGGAGCCAGTTTGAAGTGGTAAATGCTAGGTTGGATCAGCCGGAGAGACAAACCCTTGAGAGTGCAGTTTGGCTAGCATTAGGGTTAAGGGTTAGGGTTATGCACACAGTGAAGAAATGCAATGCGTACAAATCTTGCAAGAGTTTCGCAAATCGTCTCTCCGGCTGATCCAATCCAGCACCAACTGTTTGAAGCCCAGAGTTGCTGCTTATGGTCAGCACCATCTTTTCCATTTGGAGCCAGGACCTTCCAAATAAGGAGTGCGGGGTGTTTCCTTTCACGCTCTGGAAACACACCCTATTACCTCAGACTGAAGCTAATGCTAGGTTACCGGGAACACTGAGCAGTGCAGACCGAATACATCTGTAGTGCAGACCATGGTGCAGATTTGTGCTAACATTAGCTAACTAACATGGCAGGTATCATTAACAAGTAACATTAAACTCACCGAAATATTGTGACAATAGTCCGAGTCCCGGAGCCGGGGAGGGAACTATCAATCACAACTGTCAATCAACGCCCACATGGCAGACATCAAAGCTACTATTGGTCTTTATTTCTTGTTAACAGAGCAATAATTTCCAAAATGATCACCACCACACTTATTAGAGGGCCAAAATTTGGCGATTGAGACCATAATGACTTGTTAAAAAAATGTATTGACTTAGTATTTCATGAGAGAAGTTGACGCTTTTTGAACGGGAGTCTATTGGAGACAGGGATTTTTTGGAGCCAGTATCTAGTGAACATCAGTGGTATTGCACTTGAAGGGACTTTCGCATTGGCTTCAGTTTCAAGCAGTGGTTGTTGCTGTTTGCACACAACAAAACATAGCTGGTCACACACAAGCACATACAAACAGCATTTGAGACAATCACAGACATCTCTTAAAAGTCCACAACAAAAAGTTTATATGGTGCAAAGTATAATATTCAGAATACTAGTGAAATGGCCAGAATGAATGAACAAATACACTGCAAGCAACACAACTGGAGTACTGAGAAAGAGTCATCATCTGACCATTAAATTTTGATGAGAAATGGGAAATGTGGCATAGCAACATGGTCTTATATATTCAGTATAATCTATATTGTCAAGGCAACGGACTAGAGAATGATCTGTCACTTTTGAAATAGACTGATGCTTTTGATGGATGTGGCTGGCAGAGAGCAGAGACTGAATTCCTTGGTGAAGGAAACAAGTAGGATGTGAGCTGAATAAAAGAAGGTAGCCAGAAAAATGAGGCTGAATATAACAGTGCAAAAGCACGTTTCGTCTTTATTCAGTCTTTATTTATACAAATATGGTCATTACTTCCTATTAGTAGTATTATTCATTTTAGTGATTGCTACACAGTAAATGTAGTGTATTACCATTATCCATCTCAGTTTTGTCCCTGCACAATTACTGATGTACACCATTATACCACATCTCTCTTCCTAAACAGATGCAGGGTTTGACAGATATAAGCTTGTCGTGCAGGTGGTCATCGGAGAACAACGTGGACAGGGAGTCAAGTGAGTGATCATTCGGTACTGGTAAACTAGAAAATGCTATTACAGTTTGTAAGACCTCCATATCTTTCGGGGATAGTAGATTGTTGCACTGTTGAAGATTGTCTCACCAGGCAGTTAGAGATTGTACAGTTTTGGCCCTTCTTACATTTCATTTATAGCTCTTCAGTGACAGACACAGATGCGTGTATAGTGATCTTCATTGATGCCCTCCTTTCAGCACCACAAGCTACAATACAGATTCAAAGATCAGTGATGCAATAACACAATATATAATACAATAGCACTATTAGCAGTATTTTCTTACTTCACGGCTGACCTTAAGTTGCCTTTTGCTTAAATTTGTATTTTTCCTCGAAGTTTATGGCTTACAGCAGGTTGGATTCATCGCACACTTTTACCCCACATGTTAAAAAGTATTAAGAAGATCACCTATAATTCCAGGAAGGATTTTAAATTCAATTACTCCTATTGAACTGACAGAATTAATTAGCTAATTTTCCTGATATGTAGCCTATTTTCTTGCTGAGAAAAGTGCTGTTTCAAAATAGGATTATTCAAGCAATGTTTCAAGGTCAGCAGCTGATAGCCCAGCATCAGGGGCCATAATTTGCAGCAGTGTATTCAAATGAACTCAACTATACTCATTTGCATCTTTGTAAATACTATGTTAAATTAAAATGTGGAGATGCAAATTTTTGAGGCAATAAAGGTAGTTTGAGGCAAGCTTAGAGAATCATTCTCTCAATGTTTGATTTTAATTGACACTGTGTTAAATAGGTATTGACTGAACTTCTGAGGCTGTAGTTTCTGGTATTGTTGCATTACATTGCAATATGTTGAAACACATTTCTAATATTCTGCCTGCCTCATGCACAGTATGTAAATGAGCCACACAAAAAACCTCAAAAAGAACACAGTGTTGAATAAACTATCCTCTGACTCATTGTCAACAAAAATCTTACATTGCAAGTTTCATAAAGATAGTATTAATTACAGGGTTGCGCTACATTGTATAAGGATTATCAGACCATGGTCATGAGTCCATGACTACTATGACACACTCTAATCTCTAATTTTTTGTGTTTCACTAGGATGTCTTCAAGATGTTTGTGGGATGCTGACACAGACAACTATGCAGAGGATGTTTTCATGAACGTAGGTGCCTTTACTCAGATGTGAGGAGGGGGAAAACAGACATCCCAAAAACATTATCAGTTAACTTTTTATCGTTTCTTACCTTCACAGGACAACTTGTTCTGTGTGGTGGCAGTCTTTGGAAGCTATTTCTACTGAGAAGGATGAAGGAGAGGATGGATGACATTTTTCTTTCAGATGAAAAGATGTGAGGTGAACATCCAAATGGGACTGCTCTCCAGCAGCATTTCAGGTTCATGGTGCATTGACTTGAAGTAACTGTATATGTAACTTCTGCATCTTGGGATCAACACAGATCACATTCAGTGTAGAAGTGTTCACCAGGATTTCCTAACAAATTTATTATTAAAGACTGAGGCCTCTTTTAAGCCTTATTTTGACAAGTATCGTGTCTTATCGCAAAACATGGCAGTTTTGAGCCCTTAAATGTCACTAAACAAGTTCTCAAATGGGTTTCAGAAGTTTGATGTCAGGGTCAGAATGGGAACCAATAATATTTTTGTGAGAGATTGTATTTATTGGAGAGGGCAGCTGATTTCACACGCATCAGTGAAAATGTCAATTTTACCATATTTGATTTTAGAAGGTAAATAACTTAAAATTGTGTATATTCAGGAGGCCTGCTAAATTAGTAGGTTGATCATAGGAATATCACAAGTGACACATGAAGACTTTTAGTACTTTCAGCTGCAAAAACACATTAAAAGCAACTGAATTCGATGCAAAGTTTATTTCATCAAATCAATTTTATGGTATTTGTACCACACTTTGGGTGCTTGGCTTAACACAGCAACTACAGTAGAGGTCAGTGTTTGTCTATGATAGTCAACATCTTTACAGGGATAATTACTGTAGGCCAACTACAGCACTTATACTGTAACTGAATAGGGAAGACTCAACTAGAATTCAGACCAATGTCTGCCCAGTACATCACCAATTGCTGCTCATCTCTTTAGACTCTGCTGCATCTTTTTTCGCTTAGACTGAAGTCCATATAATGTTAAATCAGCCTCTAGTTTGAGTTTGACGCCACAGGTTTGTTGTCTTTTGCTGGGGGCGTTCTAGTCAGTAATTAACACATATCTCACACAGAGGTGTTGTTTTTTGATTTGTAGAAGACTATAACAACATTTAAAGGGTTTTGTTTGAATATCAGCTGTCCAATATCTCATATTTGAAAAAAAGTTACCCACTGTTATAACAAATAATGGTTCTTGTATGTATTGTAAAATGAATCAATCATTCTCAAATTAAAAGTTGTAGATATAACAAACACAATTCAAATAATAACTGGCAAGAGTTTAATTAATCAATAATGTTATTTTTATATCAAAATGCAAAGAGGTTGATAGTAAAAATATGGTGATATCTTAGTGTTGAAAAACAGTGGCACTAACAACACCATGGGTGACTCCCCTTTGTTTACTTTTACTAAGATATCACAATTAATTCAACAATGATAAAAATGGTACTAATGAGACCTTCTAAAAGATAAAACATGAAAGATCAAAACATAAATGAGTTTACTGTTTCTAGTCACACAGAAATTCTTGGTTTAAATGCCATTTCTGATTTTGCGCTACATTTGTCTGGTCACCAGGCAGGAATCCAGAGGTGACCCAGATTGGATTTGGATAGTTTTTCACATGGGCACTCTATTTCAGCAGTCATGATGTGCTGGAGGATTTGTGCCAGCATGAAAACAAAGACTGACATCTTTCATACAAAATGAGAAACGTTTTTTTCTTTGAAATGTCAAATGTCAGTTTGACATTTCAAATGAGTTTTCTTTTGAAGCAGTACTTTTTCTTTTGCATCAACCAAATGTATTACATTTTTAAGAAAAAAATATACAATGGCCATGATTTTATTTAAGACTTTGGTTTTGGTGAGGAATAAGCTGCTGTGAGGCATTGCTGCATACATGTATTGGACTCATTTAGGATTCAACACATTTTCACAAATTGCATTATTGCATTATTATTTGCATTATATTTCTATATTTAAAGCACAATTAAGTAATGTTTTTACAAGAATGAGTTTAACTTTTAATCAAATGACTCCCTGTAATGTGCGTCTGCTGGATATGCAAGCACTTACTAGTGTCCATAAACACTTGGTAAGATGATAGCATTGACATAGGTAGAGGCTAAACTACACTCCAATTAGCCCCTTTTATTCCTGTGCCTGATTGCTCCCCTGGCTCTAGTCTCAATAAGTCTTTCGACATTTTCACTCAGTCTCTTGTTCCCTTTGTGCTTTCCTCTTCAGGCAGTCTGTCGTCTCTTGGGGTTTCAGTCAGAGATTGATTTGGAAACTGTTAATCACTGATAAATGATTGACGTCAGCCTCTGCTAACTCATTGCTCTATTCCCTCACTGTCATGCCCTGGTAGCAGAACAAGGCCATATAGCATAACTTGTCTGACTGTAAGTAGGTCTACATTACTACAGATAATAGATTTAGTGAGAGGCGCCACACTTCAGTGGATCTGTGAAGCACACCAGACGGCCAGTATCAGCCCATCAAACTGACATCACAAAAACAAAACAAAAAAAACAAAGTTAAAATGTAAGAATTTCTATGATCATTTCTAAGTTAATGAATAAGAAACCACATGCACAGCTTTTAGGTTCATCTAATACTTGTATGTTGCCCTCAAAACACTTTTAAAATACAATGTCATGGTCTATTTAAAATGTTAACACCATTTTAGACTTAAATTGTTTTGTGGCATGTTTGCTTTATTTAGACATGTCTCAGCCTGTAGCATTCTGTTGTAAAGGTTTCCTACAACTATTGCTGGTTATCTCAGGGTGCAAAATTAACTTTTTTGTCCACTGGCCAAATGGCTAGTGAATGTTCAAATTTTACCAGCCACTCAATAGATTACCATTGTTTTTTTGGCTAGTGAGTGAAGCACATCTACCAGCCACTTGCATATTTTACCAGCATTTGGCTGGTGGCTGGTGCTAACTTTGTACCCTGTTATCTGTCTGACAAAGATAATAGTCCAACATTGTGTTTGCCAACTGTTTCTCCCTATAACTTGTGAGTGAAATTGAGAAGTGTGTCTTTAATTAGACAGGTCAGCTCATGAGCCTCTTCCATTAATTTCAGCAAACCAGCCCTCAGCTGGAAACCTTGATGCTTTTCAGACTGAACTGTATATAAAGTCTAATGAGACGGAAGTGAGCAGCTGAAGTGATCAAGCTTAGCTGAATCAATTAGTCAAATCACTCATATACTGATTACATATACAAACAAGTTTGCTCCTCTATTTCTGGTTGCAAAACACAGCTGAGTTGTGAATGAACTTTTAGCCTCAGATACATCACAAATATCCTTTGGCCACACTGGGAACACCTCTACTCATCAAACATTGCTGCAAACCCACATTAACATTATGAAGTTAATTTAATTACATTTTTATTTATTTGAAAGCTGTGCTGATTTGAAGAACTCTCTTATAGCAGAATCCACTTCATCAGAAAATGAAAGCACTGGGTGTTGTGCTATTCCCTCATTTCCTACCACTTTCATGTCTCAGACTTACATTAATCTTTATGTAATCTTTTCAGTGCTTGAGTCATTGCAAGGTTGACTCAAGGCTGACACATAGTTCCTCTTGAGGGTCTCGAAGCTCTTTCAAATACGATGAAAAGCCACAACCAGACAAAAATCTCACAACATACAGAGTTTTTGTTTACAGTCACATCTTCAGTTTTCATATTGTGTAAACCATTCTGTGCGTGATGTGGCTGTAAACATAGTATTACAGTATGGGCTATCTGTTGTTTGCTTGCATCATTCAGTATTTATGTTCCTTATTTTGTTATGTGAACATTATTAAAACTATTATAATGACGGAAAAGGCATACAGTCGTTATTTGGTTATACCTTGTTCATTTAATGTTCATGTGAAAAATTAAAAGTAGCGTATGTTTACATCTTGTTCACTCATTGAATCTCATTCACGTTAATCATCTTTCAGCTTATGAAACCAAGCAGACATTAAATAAATTGCTTTAACTACTTTAAAGGGAAACTCCTGTAAGTCCTTGTACATGTCTTTGGGGGGGGGGGGGGGGGGGGGGGGGTGATGCTGAGTCTATCTATCAGCACCAGATCAACATCAGAATGTAGCCCACAGCATAATGAATGTCTGAGAGCTGTATTTACTCAGCAATTCAAGAATGTCACTTGAGATGTTAATTAGAATTAATAACTCCTATTGGTTTGCTATTATTATTGCCATTATTTGCTCAGAGACAGAAAAAGAAAGAACATCATGATTGAAAGCTCTGTTATAATTGCACTTGACATTTCAAAATGTCAAAGGAATGTCATAAGTTATACTAAGGGCTCCTTATTTTTGTTTTTCATTTAAATAAAATACAAGAATGTAGTGCTATTTACTGTATATGGAATATAAAAAATACACAAATACAAAACTAAGCATGAGTATAGCATTTTTCTTTTTTCTTCTACTACATTGAATGACTGACCAGCTGATCTGTAGCATAATCAGCAGGTATTTGCATTTTTTCCCCATTTTCTTCTTCAATTTCTATTATAACTGTGGTTACCAGTGTCCTTTTTCAGCTGGATGCTCACTAAAAAGTGAGCATACCAGTTATGCAGGTTGTCTGTGCACAGGTAAAAGTAGAGTAGATGTTAATCATGTTAAATATTCACATTTCATTACATTCAGAAAACTGTGTGCTTTATTTGGTAATACACAACCCATCAGAAAGTATTGCCTCACACTGCCTCTCATCTTTCCCAGCAGTCTATAAAAAACAGCTGCTCCCTACAATTTTATCAGTGGTTTTGATGTTTTTCTGTGTAAACACTTGACGGCAGATGCTGACTGTTGCTTGTTTGCCACTCGGGGGGCAGTGATCATGGTGATCTCTGCATGTCTCCTATTCATTGCTGCTCTGTCCTCTGTCCTGTCTGTTGTTTTTGAAGCAATGGTACGGTTGTGTTGGAAATTATGTATACACCTGGGGAATATTGTGAGTGAATTTATTTGCGTAAGTGGTTGAAATAGATTAGATTCTTTATTCAAGAGTGGATTTTGCTTTATTAGCTAAAAAGATATTGCTTTTGCCAGTGTTTCATGGGACATTCGGCACATTACTTCTTCCATTGCTCCAGACAGGCAATTTCTATGGCCATTAGAAGACTTCATCACTTGAATGCAAATCTTGGGCATGTGCTGAAATAACTAATGTTGTTTTTTTCTTAAGAGAGTGAGGAGGCATATCTCACCTGATTTTAACGCGGTCCGGTTCTCTCATCTGTGATTTTAACCTTGTTGGAAATTGCTGTCATGGATCTCATGAACAGTCAAATTCACTCAATTTCATAGATTCATCTTATAAGAAACTATATTTGTAAAACAGGAATAGAGTTATTAACCTGAGACATAAGAATGTTTTATTAAAACTGATCTGTATGGGACTTTCACACACACAGGCACACATCTGATAGACAGATATACGTCTTTAACTCTCTCTGAGATGTTTCCTACTATATGTTAAGTATATGAATAGGTCAGCTTTCATCACCATTTATGTCAACTTGTGTTAGTATAACCTTCTATCCACAGTTTTGTGTACAGTGCATTGCCTATTCCCTCAAGCCTGTGTCATGATTAAGCTGGTCGATTGATTTTTCTGAATAAACTCTCATCTCCTGTGCCTTAATTGCTTTTCCATCTTAAAGCCAGCAGGTAGACCTAAATACCTGCTCTCCAGAAGGTAATCCAGGGCTTCTCTAATTGGACATGCTTTAGGCCAACAGAAGAAGATTACCCTGGGTGATTCCCTGTGCAACCTTAATGTGAGTGTAAATGTGAGGCTGAGTGATGCTGAAGGGAATATTCATTTCAGCTTACCATCACTAAATTAATTTAATGGGTGAGCTGCTTAAAAAATGCAATGCCATGCGTTGAACTTCCAGACATTGGCGCGTTTTTTTTTAATAGAGTCTATGGGAACGACGTGCAACAAATTTCATCCACCTCAGTTCAAGCAGCACTCGAACATCGTTCAGTCGGTGTTGAGTTTGAAAAGGAGATTGAAGTAAAAGATATAAAAAAAGTAATTACCATAACACTGTCACTGGTCTCCATGCTGCTTTCTACTGTTTACTAACCCAGTTTTCCAGTGCGTTTGTGATATCGAATGTGACACACCAGAAAAAAAAAACAGAAAGGCAAACTCATCTACTGGCAATGGGAAAGGAGCCAATCACCTGTTTTTAGTGGGGTAACCCACATTTTAAAAAACCTGCATATATGCGCAAATTTTGGTATAAAAAAGGTATTACAGTATCACTTTAAGACTTTAACCAGATGGAGCCTTCATTCCTTTGTGCATTATTCATCCATGTGTCACTGACAATATTCTTTATAGGATTCAGATGAAACCATGAGAAATAATGTATATGTCTTGTGGATCTTTGTAAAATGTTAGCAGTTAATGTGGCTAATGTTCCATCATAGGTTACTTACCTGTCCAACACAAAAAGTCTTTCTTTAGAATCAGAAGCTTGCACCGTTCAAATGGTACACCATGGTTCATTCAGAAAATGTGTGAATCGCACACAGTGGGTCATTCACAGTGGTTTGCCATAGATTGATTTATTTGATGGTTGGGCACGTTCACAAATACAGGGAGGGGTTTTCACTCTGCCTGTTTTTGAAAAGCTATAACAAGTTATACAAGTCCAATTGAAATTAAATTGCATTTTTTTGTACCACGGCACACATGTCTGCTCAGAAATCACTCGTCCTGTGATCTCCTTTGAGAAAAAATCTGAAATCCTTTTATTTCATGATGGCTTCCCCTAGTTTTGCAATAATTCGATGAAATACCATTCCATTATCCGCCTGTGTAAGTAAATGGAGACCTTATTTTGATATAGCAAATTAAATCTTGCATAAAGTGATAATGTGGCGTTTGATGATAGGCACAGCAGACAGTCACATCAGTCTGAGCCTGATAGCATCCTGCTACACAACACAAGAGCCACAGACTATGAACAACAACCCACATTAGCTTTCCCGCTCCTTCTCGTCTAACTTACAAACATGAACACACATCTTGACCTCAGCTTGTTGAACGAGCCACCAAACATAAATTCACCGGGGAAAAGTGCAGGCTAGATAGCTAATTAGCTACACACTCGGGGAGAGGGACAGAAGTAACTGAGAGAAGTTCATCTTAACCACGCATCAAAGACATAAAATATCATAACAGTACATATCATCAACATGTGATTGTTACTCACAACCCATCAAAAATAGGATTATAAAAAACAAAACAAAGAACAAAACTGTCAAATTGAGTCCAGAAATTGCAAAAAGGGACCCCAAGATTCTTCCCATTTATGTTGACAATTTATTGAAATGTGGTTTCTCCATATGGATAACCAAAACAAGTTCATGCAGCCAGTTTTTGAAGCACGGTGGAGTTGGTGTTTTACAGTCTTTGAAAATAAGTTTTTTATCAAGTACCATGCCCAGCAACAGAGCTTTTGTATGTGTGAGGGGGAGAGCTAAGAAGCCCTCTGAGAATCCAAAGAGAGCCAAGTCACTGTCTGGAGAGAGAGTCCTGTGGTAAACCCCAGAAGAAAAGAATGGGTGAATTAGTGGACAGTCCATAATAAATGCAACAATGTACTATCATTTGATTTACAGTTATTGCAGATTGGAGACACAGAGAGATAAAATTGATGTGACATGACCTCAGAATAATGAAAACAGTGAATCACTTTGAACTGAATTAACCTGTGCCTGCTGTTTATTGAACAACTATGAGTACAGGAATGTGCAGTCATCCATATTTTATCAGGTAACACAGCATTAAATTCCCTTTCCCAAGCCTTTATACAGTTGCCAGATACTGAATCCTTAGAAAAGTATCTCACAAATTTGGTGATAAGCTTCTTTCTCTCTGCAGAAAGAGAAAGGAACTCCAGAAAACTGTCTCTCAGAAGTGGATGGTGTAGATGGATGTTTCCCTCACAAAATATCTAAGTAGCATGTAACGGAACAAATGTGGTAGATTATACTTTAAACAGGAAAATTTCCTAAAATGCTGAGATGTCTGGCCTCTTTTCATACTCTGTCTACTGTTATTTTCTAAAGAATGTGGATTAAATACGCAACATGTAATTAGCATAACAATGTCTATGACTGTTACCTTTTTCATTATTCAGAACAGCACAGTGGTAATCAAACTCCCTCTCAGCAGGTTTATTTATAAATAAGCTTTAATTACCAGACCGTGTGATTTCATGAATGCAGTCAATGCAGTGGTTAGCATAATTTCCAGGCTGGCAATTAAGAACTAGTGGTTTGTATAATTAGGGATGCTTAATAGGTGAAAGAAATAATCCTGTTTCGTTTTAGTCCATATAAAGCTTTATTGTTTTCCCAGCAATGAAGATAATCTTACCAGTAAATCGAAGTCAGTTTTTATTTTTAGATGGAAATTCATTGTTAGATACTGATAGCTAAAAGCTTAAAGTTAAGTTATTATTTTCGTAGTTGCGTCTAGTGTAGGAATTGATTTACTAGAGCATACATTTTCACCCATTAACACAGCAAGTCTTGTGTTTGATATCTTGAGATAATAAAATTAAATCATCATCTCTTTTATTATTTAATTATCTCAAGATCTCAAGCATTTCTTGCTATGTTAATGACGTAGATATCTCAAGATATTGAGAATAGAACTAGTTGGTAGTCTCAGTTGCTGATTGTATAATTAACTGCTACAAAGTCAGCACTGTTAAAGATTTTTCTGTCAAAAAACAGTAAAGAACTGGCAGCAGGGTTACCATTAATTTACTGTAAAATTAATAGTGTCTTGCTGTTGCTGAAATGAACAGTTTGTTAATGTTTTTATAAATACAGCGTACAACTGTCATTTTCTCCTTTTACGGTAAAATACTGTCAAAAGGATTGCAGTTTATTACTATTAATTTGCACTATGTTCATAAAAGGTAAAATTACAGATTTTCACTGTAAACTACAATATGTACAACATACTACTCAACACACTTTTGTGTAACTATTGTCACCAGCAGTGCAGTACAGTATCTTTGTTAAATTTTTTAAAATATCTTTTTCCCAAACTTGTGACTTGATATAATTACTCATTTACAATGTTTACAACAGTGAATAACCATAGCCATTTGGATTGTGAGTTAAAATGTTAAGATAAATGATACACTTCCAAGGTGTTACTTTCAAACCATGTCTCACTTTATTAACATTTTAAATGAAGGATGCTAAACATTTGTACAAAATTAGAAAGTAATAGAAAAAACAAAGCATTCAGGTAATTAAATTTGCATTTCCGTCATCTAAAAAGTAAATACTTAAACAAGTAGTGCAGTCTGTCTGAACACTGTACACAAATGAAGACATGAAACATTATAAATATATTAACATGCTCCTCTAATGCAAGCTGTAACAGTTCAAGTTAAGTATGTATTCATAAGGATTTGTAGTGAGTGGATAACTGAGAAAGTGACTGAGTGATTGTAAGTCTCTATGAGTGCATGACTGAGTGAGGGAGTTGGTCAGGGAATATCAGTGAGTGAGTGAGTGAGAATAACTCACAGATATTCAGATGTAGCTAGTCAGCAAGACTCTGATTTCAAAACTTAATTCAAGTCCACTGCTTTTCGCATCTAAACGGAGTAACATTCACTTCAAGAAAACAATTTTAGCAACAACTCCAAATCATCAAGATTGATTAATAAGTCAGAAAAAATCTCAAAGAATAGATCTCATGCTTAATGAAAAAATATATACTACTAAAAGAGCTTATTTTGTTTTATGTAATAATCCGATGGCAAAGTACCAAATCATTATCATGACAGAAGTAAGGGCATATAGCACAATTCAAATTGATTGGAAATGTAATGTATTTTGCCTATGCTACTAAGCAAAGCAAAAAGGAACTCACTTATTGATTTGGTGGATGAAGATGGGTGAACAACCATGATCCAATGTCCAGGCAGTCACATGCCAACTCTGCTGTTGTTTTTGTTCCCAAAATGCAAAGAAAAATACTGTAAAGTACTGTTTTCTTTCCTTCAAGCAATCAATACTGTAAGATACCATTATCTTTCGTCTGAGCCATTTCCTCAACCCAAATGAACAGTAATGTACTGCATTTAAAGATAACAGGATTATCCTATTGACATTTGATGTAAAATAACAGCAATTTTTGTGCACAATGCAAGCAACTGTATGTACTTTTCATTTAAAATTGCTCCTTAATGGACATTAGTTGTTGTAATGCAAACAACTCTCCCCACAAAAGGCAACTTGGTAGACAACCTTGAATTAGGCCAAAATGAAGTCCAGAAGATTCATTCCAAATTGCAACTTAACCTATCACTGGTTGGGGATTGTGAACCATTATTTGCTGATTACCATTTTGTTATGGCCTTTGATGAAAGCATGCAGACAAAGGTGGAAAGCTTTGCAGTGTTTTTCTACTTTGCTTTGCAAGTTTGGATGCCAGTTCACTTCATTTTCTCAACATTCTCTCAAAGCACAATGTGAGGAGGGAACATCCTCTCAGAGAACAGTTGACTCTTTGTTGTTGTAGACGGACCTGTGGAGGACGCAAGGGACAGCATGTATTTGTCTTCACCTTTGAGTTCATTGAGAAATTATTTGACTTCTATAGAAACATCTGATGATTGTCAGTACCCTTCAGTGTTTGGGAGAATGGTGTTGGATTGACGGACGGTCCATCTTTAAAAAATTATACTTGCCACAGGAAAACATGTTTGCCAATTTTGTTGTATCAGATCACTGGCCAAGAAAAAGTTGGTTTTAATAAAGAATTTCATCTACATTTATGTCAAAAAAATTTGTCAGTACACAATCTAAGACAGAGGACACCTTTGTAGAGCTGTTTTTTGCAGAGGGAAATCCAATAATGTTCAAGTCCATTCGTCAGTCAAGTGGCACACAGATAAACATGTCACGTTCCAGTTTCCGGGGGGTTTAATTCCAGAGAGTGGTACCTCTGCTTGGCCGTGCATTCCAACAAACACAATTGGTTGTCTTTGTTGGTGTGAAGGTGGTAAGGGATCATATCCTTCTGGCTGCATTAGGAACTCCTACTGATTAGTGGGGCACCTACACAGACTATATAAATATGGTGTGGGCTGACTGGATTTTGCAATCCAATATGTACTATAGCATGTGTAGAGTAGTAGTTGTGTCTGTAGGTTCATCTTGTCCTTTCACTGATATCATCAAATGAAATTTCTCTGCATTTATTGTCTTGTAAATACAAATGATCATGATTTTTGTTATCTCAGCTGATTGCTTGTTAAAAAATTATTTGTTTGAGACTCTGAGCAGGTGGAGTTACAGTTGCTTGCTCTTGGACAATTTGACAAGACTCACTGACTGTGATGAGGGACAGAAATTGGCACCTTGACACTGAAATGTTGAAAGTGGGACAGGACAAATTGATTCATTTCACGATTCAAAGAATCATCTACTATTTTCTGACCCCATGTGCCAGACTTTACTGTAGCACCTTAGTGTCAGTCTGCCCTTCCCTCTGTCTCTGTCTCTGTCTTTGGTTATATTAGCTCATATTTAATTCTATATTGCATCTACAATGAGTCAGATGGTGCCCAACAAAATACAACTTGCACAATAGAGATATAGTCCACCTTGTTTTTATTTAAGATCAACAGGCTTCTTTTGAAGCAGTCTGAGGTTAATATTCTTCTTATGTGACGACATAAATTCACCTCAGATTAAGCTTCTGTTTGCACACTTCAAGATGAGTCCAAGTGAGGGCTGTGTGTGTGCATTCACAGTCTACTGATGGACTCTGTTGAGAGCTGTGCCTGTGCATTCATGAGGCCTTATTTTCTAATCTTGAGACACCCACTTCTAATCTTGTCTCCTACCCCCCTGGGGAGAGCTGGCAAGGAGGTCTGTCTTGTCTGTATGTTATTTACAAGGGACCTGTTTCAATGGCATCCAATATTGCTTTTCAGATTTTTTTTATACTTACTTAATCTTTATTGGCAACTGGTCTAAGGGCTCCAAGCATCTATCACTTTAAGTCATTTACGGCTCTGAGTTTCATGCCCAACAGTTAATAGACATTTGGGAAAATATTATGTAGTCTTATATACTGTGTGTATAAATATATTATGTAGTGATAATGTAAAAAAATACTGTTCATTTATTGCCTTTCAAAGGTCTTTAGCTCAACAAGTCCTCCAAATTAAAGGACATAATATGCTCTTTGACCATGCACTCAAGATCGACACATAAGAGTGTTTTCTAATCTGGCGCCCCATCGGCAGTAATTGGCAGGAAGACATCATTTGTTTGTGCTTTCCAAAGCTGTAACAAATCACTATTAAAAAATAATGATGTTTTATGGTGTAACAATGCTGTGGTTAAAGACTGGTTAGGTTCAGGCACAAAAACTGTTTGGTTAGGGTTACGGAAAGATCATGTTTTGGGTAAATATTATTATGTTGTTGAAGTTTGAGAAACGTGGTGTGGGTTACAGTTACGACTTCCTTAAATTCAGGTGGTTTATAAAAACCTGTCCAGACTCGCAGATGGAAAAGTGACACTTGTGGTCAGAAATGAATAGTGGTCTCTTGTTGCGAAAATCAACTGTTGGATTATAACCACCAAGCACCCCACCTCCTCCAAATGAGGTAAATTGTCAACTTGTATATACGTCATCGGAAATGAGCCAATGCTCCGGGTCATAATTACTACAGCCAATAGATGACATCTGTCACATATAACTGTATGTCGATTTTTGGGTCATATTATGACCCAATGTGTCATTTTTCTTCGGAGGACAGTCTCCTTTAGTTGTTATATAATGTTCTAGCAATCCATAGTATCTTTGAGTCTCATGCTGGCAAGTAATTTGTGAGTGTAATTGTCACATTTTTTTAAAAGAGTAGGTGTCCTTTTGCATACAGTATGGTACCATCTAAGTTACTGGTAACCCCAAACAAAGTTTTAAAAAGTGGATAATAGTTTATTAGAATTTCCTTTGGTAAGTGGCTTTGGAAAATGTATGATAATGCACTCGTAAGTGTTCTTACATAAAAAATAATCTTTTCATTGTGATGTTCTTCACCTCCACCTCGTCCATTTTTTTCTCATATTTAAAAATTTTTTCATGCAACATTGCTTGCAAGGTGTGTTCAACTTAAGTATGGAATTTGTGAAATCAAGCAGTTGAATTTTCATTTGACAAGATTCAGATTTAGAGTCCAGTCAGAGGTCAGCTATTTGGTGGAGAGCCCCTCCTTTTTTCATCTTAGCCTATCCATTTTAATACTAAGCATTAGTTTTTTTTCCCAATAATATGTGCTATTAAATAAGAATTATATTGTTTAGTCATAAAACCTTAGAAAATTGACTGTTTCACAACCACAGTAACTCATCTGTAAAGAATTGTGTTATTGTGTTGTTAAAAGTGTTATCTATTTGTTCACAAACTTACTGTTTTTAGTACCTACATTGTCGTTTCAAGTATACAGATACCTCACCAATGGCCAGGACATGTGCCTCCATGTTCAGTCTGAGCATTTAAAGAAAGGGAAATGAGTGGTTGTGAAGCTGAGAGCAAGGGCAGTCAGACGGATAATTTGCGCATCAAGTGCATTGTGCAAGGTGAATAGAAGAATATAGAAGATTAAGTGTTCTTCTTGATCTCGAAGATGAATATTCCAAATGGCTTTTTCTCCTTCTTTTCTTCACTGTGTGATTTTGTATCCAAGGTACAGAATTTTAATTGAGAGGAAGCTGAACCTCTCACTTAGCCAAAAGGTGTAATTTGAAGCCTTGACAAGCTTTTGGGGGCAATCACACCAAGCTACAGCCTTGAGTGAAGTACCCTCATTATTCATCTGACCAGGGGAAAGAAGATAACGCGTGGTGCCTAGAAGATGGATATTTGTGTCTTGCAAATGTTGTACATGTACCATAATTTCTTCTGGAGGTTTGGCATGTGTAGTCCGCTAATAATTAAATATTCATGAGAAGAAGACATGTGCACCAGAATAGGTAAAAGTGTAGTTTAATAATATATATACTTTAACTAGTGAACTTACATTACATAATCACTGTACTATTACAATGTGAAATAATCATGTTGATCAGATGAATCATGAAAAGCTTTTTTTTTTTTTTTTTTTTTTTAGTTTTAAAGGTTTTTCAGCATTCGTCATTCTTTAATTATGTATACTGATCTAGATCTAATGTTCTCATAAATTTCCTTGGTAAGACAGAACAGCTTTAATGGGACTGTAATCTATGGCATATAGGTATTGGCATTGAATATCATCCATATACAAGGGATCTCCACAGAGCTGTAAAAACAACCCTTCCATAAATTAAGCAGCAAAATAAAGGATTGCTTATGTAAAACTGTTTACTCGAGGTCACACACCCACTACAAAAACACTTTTCAGCTTTTTAGCCTTCATCAGAAAATGTGAATAAGAAGTACATTAAATGCAGAACAACCGGTTCATGAGTGTCATCACACTAATTAGAGGAGAGCTTCAAGTGCACAGAGATGAATTCATTAATTCATTCTACAGTCACGAACTAAATGCATTTGTGTAACAGGGTGTATTGGGGTGATGTTATACAACTGTATTGTATTACATTTATTTCTTATGGACTTCTCTCTGTCCCCTCCCCTATTTCTCCTTACAATGGTGACTCAACTGTGTACCTGCACAGCTGTAGTTGATCAGCTTATAATAAAATTAAGTTAAGCCTAAAAACAGCACGGGGCTCATCAGTGGAGGAGCAAATGAGGCTCGTGGTGCAGGATGTGTCTTTGTTGTTGATATTGGACAAATCTACGAAACTCCGGATTACATTCAATGCCAACTTTTTAAAAATAATCGCTTTCTACGATATCTGAGCATGGCCACTATACGATATGATGAAGGTTGCACAAAGTACAAGTTAATGCAATTCATATTACTTTACAGATGACTGACAAGCTTATAATAAGGCAAATTTAGACAATAAAAACAATTTGAGTCTAATGCACACAAAAAAGATAAAAATTAAAGGGTGTGGTTAAGGTTATGAAACTGAAAACACTTAGTTAACGTCAGGGAAAGATCATGGCTACCGTTAATAAAGAGGTGATTGTTACATTTACGTAAGTGCTACACACCCATATGATGCCCTATCCTCCACGCTGTAAGGGAGTTTTCAAACCTGCGTTGTTTAGTCCGGTTGAATCAGACTTTCCCCCACGGTGTGTTTGGATTGGGCAGCTCTGAAGCAAGCAATCATACTCTGGTGCGGACCAAAACAATTGTACTGAAACCCTTTAAGGCAGTGGTTTCTGTCAAGTCCCAAGCAAATTCTTAAGCAGACCCAATTACAAGGCGTATTCTACAAGTTTAAGCTAAACAGCTCCCATAGCCAGGTGTCATCAATATAAGTTGCAGGATCCTCAGCTGAGAGTTTCACATGAGTATAATATTAAAAATGCTAATGCTCAGCTAATTCAAAGTATTAAGTATATTAACTATTTTACTCTGAATATCAAACATAATATTATCAGAGTAGAAAGAGTTTTATTTAGAATCTCCAATCTATTTAAAGTAGCACTCTTTGCTCAGATACATTTAACATGAATTCCTAACACGGGTACTGTTCTGAAAAAGTATTCACTGTGATGGATTACAAGGTCAGCATCTTAGCATTTGTTTCATATTTGGCATTTAATCACTTTGCAGCCCAGCCTTGGGTTGGCAATGAGCACTTCAGACATATCACAGTATTATTGAAGACCACAAGGGTTCAATCTGCAAGTCAAGTTCACATTTAGATTCAGCAAGTGTTCAGCTGTGTTCTGCACCACCAGCTAACTCTGGGACAGCTTGTAATTTTATCCAAACATTTGATTCAGGCAAGGCAAGGATTAATTCTAGTGTGACACTGACTGAGAACCACCACAGTTGTGCAGCAGTTGCAAAAGACAAGGACAAGAGTAACCTTGTTGCACCAAAACACGAATAAAGCATCTTGGTAAGATAAACTATCAGTTAATATCCAGGAACTAAACACTATGTTTGGAATTGGTACCAGACTAGGTTCCTGAAGATGCCTCCTCCTCATTGAATATATCATGCAGGTCCATGCTCTTTGCAATCACCTGTGCACTGAAATGAGGCTCAAGCAATGAAATGGGATTGGAGTGGTCTGTATTTCCAGTGGGTTTATTGTTTGAGACACAGAACCACAAGAGTTATAGGAGCTATAGTGTCTGCAGTGAACACTACTTATGTGATTCTTTCACTCTATGACTGATGTAAGTGATAAGCGGATCATACTGAAGTCCTTTGGTGATGCTGAGAGGATGATAAAGTGTGTGATATTCCTGTCCTAAGATTGTTATTTGTCACAAATACAAACTGCTGCTTCTGTGTTACTTGCAGCTCTGCTCGGCTGATACTCTGTCTGAGATGTGTTTATTTTCTTAAGTTGTCTAGCAGATTGTTTCACAAGATGCTGTCAACCACAACTCAGAGTTTTTACTAGTTGCACTATTTAGCATACACTGCAGAACATATTACAAATTCTCACTTAAATTTAAATATTTCTGCTGCAATAATTACTGGTACACTCACAGATGAAGATGGAAATATCCAATCTTGAAATTCTGAGCATTCCTTATTTCCGTTTAATTTATATTATACCGATTTTCACCCTGAACAAGGTGTGAATTAAATTAACCAACTGTCAGACAAAAAAACCCACATGAGGACTGAGATTAAAAATTTGATTTATCACACAAGATTCACCACATGAGATGACCTTGCACACTGCATTTCATTTGCAGCAAAACTGTGACAGCCTATTTAAATATTGCCAAGGAGGTACACATGAAAACTGTAGGAGTTTAAGAGCACCTTGTAGCTAAAAGAACAAACTGGGGACGATGCCTGTGGTCTCAAAGAGCACTGAAGACTTTTAAAGATGTACTTCAATCACATTTTGCCTCAAGTACAGGTGGAGGATTAGCAGCAACTAAAACTACCTGTCTCTGCCTCCAGCACTGCTGAGGTTGTCAGCTCAGAGATCTGATAGTTTTTAAATGCCTTCAAAACACATTCCCATTGTGATCCTTCCTTTTAAAGAAGAGGCATCCTTGGCTTTTACCTGAATACATGTCACAAGTGAGAAATGGCTTTTGACCCTTTCGCATGAATCACTTAGCAATAGCAAAGCCAGGTATTGAGAATGTTTCCAATTATATTGTCATGTCTTCCAATTACATTGTCTTGGTATTTTGCTTAAAGGAAAATGCCATGTCATTTTGAAACTTATTTTTGTTGCCTTAGCTGCCATCAGATATGGTTAACTTTTACTTAACAGCTTAACTGCAGAGATTTGGGGATGTTATGATGTCCCTAGAAGTCCAACATGCCAAACAACATGAGTTGAGAGGATGCCAGAAACAAATCCATCAGTTACACTCTTGGTGTTAAAGTGACAGAAAATGAAAATGTACTAAATCAGCACTTTTTGCCCCACTGGTTTTAGAATTATCATACTACATGTGAAGTTATTTGTTTGTTCCGTCTGTCTGCTGTCCGACATGTTGGTCCAGAGCAAGATATTTGATCACTACAGGCCAGATGCTTGCGTTGCAATTTGCTGTGGACATTTATGTTAGCCTAAGGATGAATCTTGTAGTGATTGTCATTGTCATGAAATGTGCTGAACACACTTAAATTTCCAAGAGGATAAACCTTTTGTGTATGGTTTCAAGGTGGACTCCATTATCCTCCCTGTAGTGCCACCCTAAGGGAAAACTAATCAGTAGTCCAATTGCTGTAAGACTTTAAGAAAAATGCAATTATAACTAAGGTAAAAAGAAAAAAAAAATCTTTGGGGAAATATCAGAAATGCTCCTTTTGGTCTTAGCTGGCTGGAGGGGTGTATCAGATTGACAGCAGCTAGCAGTCTTCTAGAGGTGTTATACCTGTATGTAACTGAGACAAAGTAAAAAAACTGCTGTCGCTACAAGTCATGGGCTGACAGTGTGTTGCTAGCAGGGATTTTGAAGGGCAAACAACACCAGCATCTAACAGGTCTGAAGTGACATTTGCAGCTATGTTTAATGTTGTTTAATGTGCTTCAGCTGAGTGGTTAATTAGCTGCCTTGCCTGCAAACTGAGGTTAGCAGTGCACTTCCCTGGTAAATGTTTGGTTTCTCGTTCAACAAGCTAAGGTGCAAGACAAGATGTGTGTTCAAATTCGATAAGAAGGAGACTTAAGCATGAAAATGAATGTGGGTTGTTGTTCAGAGTCTGTGGCTTTTCCCTGTATCGAAATAAGGTCTACAACAACGTAAACGGATAACAGAACAGTATTTCATCAAATTAATGCAAAACTACAGGAAGAACAAAGGACAAATGATTTACAGAGCAAACGTGTGGTGTAGTAGATAAAAAAAAGCAAATTAACTTGTGTTGGACTTTGAACCATAAGACACTGGATGGCAGACTCATTGACAAATAGTTTTATAGTTTGCTTTAGCCTACAAATATGCCAAACGTAGTCAATCACAACATTTGAAAGATATAGTCTTACATAGTCACATGTACTATTTTTGTACTTGACAGTGGTATGTTTCTGACAACAAAAATCCCAAAAGCTGTATTAGGAATCAAATGAAACTAGATAGGTATAACATTAAAAAGCATTAAGACATTTAGCAGGAGTTACTAGTATACAAAAACACCACAGTAATCAGTACACAGATGCTGACTGACAATCATTTCTTGATATCTGAAGTAAGCAATTTCTCACTATATTTTGCAATTATTAATCATGTGTAATTTACTGGATAATACAATATTTCATATAAATACTTTCTGTACATACAGTGTACATTATGGACCATTCTAGTAGCAATATCATGAATAAAATACATTCTCTTTTCTATCATATTTTTTGGACATTGGACCCTTTTTGATGTTGTTATTTTTTAAAAAATCTTTTTTGTGTTTTTACTACTCTCTAGTTTAACAGCTACTTTTATTTATTGATATTTTACATCATATTGTTTCACATTCTTACTGTACATGGCCAAGTTTAAGTTTTCAAGCCCTGTCTGGCTTGGACAAGCTTTAGTATTCATTGGTCCATCTGGTTTAACTCCTTTTATAAATTACATGGGTTTTGTAAACTGTATTGTCATAATTTAAATTTTCCAAGTGCTGACAAAAATATATCTTCATTTGAATGGAATTTGTACATCACACATTGGATGTCAGGGCAAACTGACTATTGACTATTCTTATGGCTATATGAGCCTGCATTTCAACTTTAGTATGTGATTTGCTGACTTATGAGTAAAGTTTTCAAAACCATCATAGTAAGACTTCCACTGCAACCTGACAGCTTCAGCAGAAGACTGATTTTTTTTCTGCTGTATTTTAGGTATTTAGCTGACATACCTGTTTCAAACTTGCTATTGATGAGTTGATGAATACACTGGTTCAGAGTGAGACAGTCTTTCTGAACACCATGCCATTCTAGTCTGAATATGTCATCCTGCCCTTCAAGATTTTTTTTTTTTTAACATGAAAAACTGGTCTCATCTTTCATCCGCCCGTCTCCGTCTTCTGCCTCAGCTTCAACAATGGCGGTTCCGTTGCTGATTGGAGCATCACTCAGGGTGCTGCGGAGTGTCACCCGGGTGACACTAAGCGAGTGTTTTCTGGGAGTAATGTGATGCGGCCGATGGCACATGACTTCCTTGAACATCTCTCTAAAGCGTGTGGACATAAGGTTGTACAGGATTGGGTTGACTGCTGAGCTGAGGTAGAAAAACACTCCAGAGATGATGTGCACGTACTGGAAAATTTCCATGTGGCTGTCAGTCCAGTCATTGATGAAACTCCACATGAGGCGGTCAGTGTGAAATGGGGCCCAGCAGATTGCAAACACCACCACTAAAACAACTGGAAAATAAACAAGACAAGACAATAAGAGACCCCAGGGTAGAGGGTATTTTAATAGTAGTGCATTGATTGAAGTTGCAAACATGCTCTCTCTGCTCTCAATTAAACTGTCCCTCTGGGGCCTCTGTGTCAGTGATTTAGAGAATATCTGTCCTCGGCACACAGCCTTGGATTTACTGTACATCAGTGTTAAATTATCTTTAGATTCAGAGGCCTCACAGCCAACATTTCATATTTGCTATGTCTCTGAGGAGAATTCTAGATACAACTGTGAGTAGATGAGTGAATTCTGATTGCTGAGTGTCTACACAGTATTCAATAAATTATGCAATGTGAGGACTGAATAAGATTAGTCTTATGAGATTAGTTTGTTCTATTTAATTTCCTTTTGGTTTTCCAGGAAAGCTATTCAGGGAGTTGAGAAAATCCACATCAGTGCATGTGCAGGCAAGGAACTGAGAGCAAGTAAATCAATGTCATAGCATTATCAAGCCAAGGTAAAGATTAATACCTGCACACAGCGCATGACAGATTTTTTACCGCTACATTTGCTTTCACCTTCACCTCTGAGATACAAAAGCACATAGGCTGCCTCAATAAGGTTGCTTGGCAGTCTGTGTTAAACCCAGTTAGATCTGAATGTGTCTGTTTCTGATATGAAACTGGCTAACTTTGTCTGCGTTGTTGGTGTCACCTTTAAGTATCATATCATCAATATTTATTTATATTTACAAGAAACTATTTAGCATCCGCAAAATATGTTTGGGAAATGTAATGCCATCTGGATTATACCCTCATATGTCTACAACATTTTCACTTTCAACATTTTTAATTGTTTACTCCCAATGATTCATATTGGTGCAGTAACTGAATCTGGTTATGTTATTTCAGGAGCAAAGTACTGCAATAACATGCTATTGGCCTGGATGTTTAACACCTTCCAGGTCGCAGTTGATTTATTTAGGGCTGTAAATGATGATTACTTTCATAGTCATCATTAGAAGTCCCCAGAGCCCAATATCATGTTTACAAAGTGCTTGTTTTGTCTGACCAAATAGTCAAGAATCCGAATACATGTACATATATACTCTTAGAAGTAAAGGTTCCAAAAAGTTTCTTCTTGAAGGGCTGAGGTTCCAACCAGAACCATTTGCTTCTTAAAAGCCCTTTTTTGAAGAAAGGGTTCTTCAAGGGTTCTTTGTAAGAGGGTTCCAGTAAGAACCCTTTCGACCCAAAGAACCCTTTTTGGAAGAAAGAGTTCTTCAAGTATTGTTGAAAGCAAGGGTATTAGAAGATCCTCACCCTCAAATATTCAAATGTTTACCCATGTTTCAGATAATATTTTTAAATGTAGCTGTATCTGGAATCCCTTTAATCAATTAATTTTATTTGTGTTCTACATTGTCTTTCTTTACCATCATTTCATGCCATACAATAGTTAATAGTTGAACAGACACTATGTTTATTGGTTAGTCCCTTTAATGTGAGATACACTGTGTATAGGTGTTGTAGGCTGTGGAGAGAGAGATAAGGGTTGAGTTGGGGGGCATTTGTCTGTTGAAGATCTTTCTTGATATTGTTTTTTTGATCATTTCTAATTTATGATGTACAACACTTAACTGGAGCTTTTATGAAGAGTGGCTAACAGTGCATATGTATAATGTAGCTACATGATGTGATCTGTGGTAGGAAGATCATGTCTTCAACCCTCAGTCTTCAAAATAGCACTGCTGTGCTCTTACCGACTGAGCCACCATGTTAGTGTTGTTTTGACCATTGTAACTACAATCTCTGGAGGGAGGAGTTCATGAGCCAAAAAAATTGCCCTGAATTTATATACATTTTGGAGAGTAGACAGTTGACCCTCCTTACCTATTTTTCATTTGTTATGGATGGTGGGAGGGCTGTGGGGATGGAGGACTACAGTGTGAAGAGGTGTTGGAGCCATGAATTGCACTCCAGTCTCCCAGGTGAAAGGCTGGGGTTTGGTGTGTGGGGCCTGGGAGCTGGCTGCCACGTTGGGGTGGGTATGGGGGAGCTGAGAGCTCCTACGGATTGCAACACATAGTCTGCCCTTCTTTACAAAACAGGTGTGACATATCAGTAGTGACACATTGTGTGATCACCCGTGTATGGATTGATACTAGAAGCTGGATTGAAGTGACAGAGGATCAGAAACTTCAGAGATCAAGGTAAGCTAAATGTAATATCTCATTTCAGCAAGCTTTACTCTAACTAAGGCCTTTTATGGTGAACGATGGACAATTTTAATGCTAGCATCTCTTTCTTGTTATTTTTATTTTTATTTTTTTTTAGAAATGATTTACACAGCCTGGACAAAAAATGACTTTTCTGGTGAGATGTTTTTGTGCATTATCAATGTCCACGTTGTCCTATTGTCCTGTCATCAAAGTGAAATAAATTTTGTCTTTGAATATGGCCAAATGGATGCCCCAGTAAATATACAAAAATATCATCACTCTGAAATGACCTAACCCAGAAGCACAGCACCACAATCCAACAGGAAAACTCTGAAGTTCAGAGAATCATTGAAGAAGGCCACATGGAGACTGCTCCCTCTTTTTCAGAGAAGCTAGCATAAATGAAAACAAATATTAAAAGAGATCTCATCTCTTTCTTTCTAAAGTGTCAGGAAGGTCACACATTATCTCAAGTGGTCCAAACAAGTGTTGCTAAAGATGTTGGGGAGCTTTTCATTATTTCAGTGAGCAATAATATCAAGATCTGATAAAAATCTGTCTGGAGGAAAAGACAGAACAAAACCTCAATATCCTTTTGGAGGACAATATATTTGATGTGTGTTTTCAGGACATTAATAGTAAATTTAAGTTCTACCAATACTGCATAAATGAATTTGGCCTTGTTGAGCCAACTCAGTATCTGCTTGGACATAATTCATGTGGCAAGAAGGAATCCTTCCAGTATATTACAATCCTGAAAGTTCTGCATACCGTTCTTACCAGAACTGACACTAAGAATCATGTTTTAGGGGATACTAGGGTGTCTACAGGAGGCATTCTAAGCAACTTTCATGATGGATCTATTTTGAAGAATCACCATTTTTTCAGTTTCTCAGAAAAACAATTGCAAATACAGTTGTACACCAATGAATTTGAGTTTTTGAATTTGTTTGGGGTCTAAGAAGTTGAAAGACATATATTTGATTAAATGTGTATTTATGATAATTTATGATAATCAAGTATTTGGAGCTAATACTTTTTGTTCCTCCTTTCAGCTTCTGTGGGAGATGAAGGAGCAATTCCTTGTAGATGCTGATTGCAAAATGGTCACAGAGCTGAATCAAACGGCAACAAAAATTGTTCAAAGAGCATCACTGTGTGACCTAAAGGAACGCTGCCAGAGAGCAATCAGTGACTGCCTGGATGATTCTGTAAGACAAGGTATCTATGTTTTTAATCACAAAGCCACAATCTGTATTTCTGAAAACACCTAAACATCAGCCAAAAAAATATTACAAAATAATTTGATTTCCTCAGGACTCATTCAGGATGCAGCAATTTTACTGCTGCCTTCCATTTTCAGAGAGGACTCGTCCTTTCTGTACACTGCACAGGAAGTAAATACTTCAGCTCAGGAATAGGCGTTATCCACAGTATGCCAACATTGATTGCTGTTACCATAATTTTGTATTCACAGCAAGTTTTACTTTGTTTTACTTACTAATACGTATCTGTTTTTGTTGCATAGGAGCCAAATTTGCATACTCCAGCAATCATGCTCCATAACACAGAGGAGGGAAACCCTTTGCAGGCATACAGGATAGCCCTATACCTGGATGGTATGTAAGTTTTGACTGAGGACAGTGGCATGAATATATCATATGCCACAAGTGCATTAATGTCACTCTATTTTGTTTTTGGAGTCCAGTACCCAAAAAAACTGACAAAAACTCTCATTTTCATCAAAAGATTTGTTTTGGGTATCAAGGACCACAGTGCTGTACCAATTTCAGTGAAGAGACTGTGCAACTGTGTGGATAGTAGTAAATAGACTAGTCTATGTTGCAGCATGGGATGCTTTTTTATTTTGCTTTTGTGATAAATGTGAGTTTAGTTCAAATGGAATGGTCAAATTGCTGCTGCTAAATACTTTCACCTGATTGTGTGCTAGTGGAGGCTCTTAGTGGAGGATTTGGAGGACAGGCTTATTCAATCTGTTCCACTGTCACCATTATTATGTGCCCATACTACGATTGCTCTCCTTGGACCATGCATTACTTTGTTGTTTGTAGATGGCTTACTGCTTCATCTGGTGTAGTAAGTGTACCTTGGATTGATGCTACTAACTGTCTTTTTTCTCTTCCTTCTCTGCTATGTCACCATTGCTGGAGATTACATGAATTCACCTGCTGAGGACAGTCTGATGCATTGCTGATTCTTGAGTCCTATGCTCACTTTTGATATGTTCCCCTGGGGACCTACACAGCCTCTCTGTTCTGTTGCCTAATCCTCAGAGAGTCTCCCTCTTCATCCATCATTGTTCCAAGATTTTTAAATACATTTTTTTCTCATTAAAAGTTGTTTGAATGTTTTCTCAATGCCAACATTGTAAACATCAGTAATTGTAACATAAATTGTTAAAATGATGGATGACCACAATAAACAATATATGGGATTCAATTTTTTTTGCCTGATCTGTAGAATACAATATGGTTCTTCATAGTACATTCAGCAGAAGACAAGAGGGTACTGGCTGAAACCCTTGAAATATGAAAGGATTCTTGGTGGAACTCCCTGGGTGGGTTCTAGATGAAACCCTTAGAAGATTAAAAGGTTCTGGATAGAACCCCCAGTGAGGGTTCTGGGTGAAACCATTACACCATAGAAGGGTTCTCTGTGGAACCTCTCAGAGGGGGTTCTGGGTGGAACCTTTCATGGACGGTTCTACGTATAACCCTTTATGTTGGGTTCTAGGTAGAACCCTTTGAAAGGGTCCCAGGTGAAACCTTTATAAAAAGGTTTTTCCAGGAACCCTATATGGCTCTATTCAGCAACTTTATTTCTAAGAGCATATATACATATTTAATATATATATATTAAATTTACAAGAATGTAAACTAGAGAAGAACATCAAACCCCACATTGCATTCCTGCTTTATAAATTGCTTAAAATTAAAATAATAATCAATTATAAAAATTGTTTACTATTCATTTTCTCTTGAGAAACAGTTTAATCAAAAGTAGTTTCAGTGTTCAATGTATTTGAACTCTGCCATCTACACTAACTGACCATTTCCTGCTGCTGGCCTCACTATTGTGCTTCTTGTGAGGGATTTGCTGTGTCTGAAAGAAAATAAAAGGGAGGCAGCACCTCCAGCTACCTAGCGCAAACTGGATCGAGTCATCATCTTCCATTTATTTTATATCAGACACAGCAAATCCCTCATGAGTACTGCAAGATTACAGATAGCAGAGATAAGTTCTAAGATGCACCACAATGAATGTCCCCATTGGATTTTTAAAATTCTTAAATATTGGTATCAGCTTCAGCCTATCAATCGGGCTCTACTTGTTACATGAAAAGGTGGTAACAGATGCTGCTCTGAGATTAAAGATTTAAAGATTAAAGTTAACAAATCATTGTAGTCATTTGATACTCACACAACATTTTAGTGACCTGACGTCGGCGAGCCTTCTGCTGCTGTGTACGGATGTTACAGAAGCTATCCTGACCAAAGCCCGACTTTGCTTCCAGTGCCTGATGCATCTTTTCCCGCTTCAGCTGTAGCCCAATGAGCATGTAGAGCGCGCTGATGGTGAGCATGGGCATAATGAAAAATAGCAAGGTGGTCACTTGGATGGTCAGGTTGTATATCCAGCGTGGTTTCACCAATGTACAGATTGCCGAGTCAGGGATCTCCACATTTATGTTCATGCCAGGGCTGGAGGAGCGACTGTAAAGGGTGGCGATCCCATGCAGACTTGTGTTGGGAACAGCACACAACACCGACACACCCCACACCGTCAGGATGACCCGCTTGGCATGGGTGCGCGTCACAACGTACTTTGCACGCAGTGGATGCACCACAGCGATGTAGCGCTCCACACTCAGTGCCGTCACGTTGAGGATGGATGCCAAGCAGACTGTCTCAAATAGAAAGGTTTTAAAGTAGCAGCCTCCCTTCCCCAGAAGGAAAGGGTAGTTCTGCCACAGCTCATACAGCTCTAATGGCATGCCAAGCAGCAGTACTAGCAGGTCTGACACTGCCAGGCTGAACAGGTAGTAGTTTGTTGGTGTCCACATCACTTTGTTGCGTGCAATGACAGTGCATGTCAGCACATTCCCCACCACACCTATCATGAAGATGATCAGGTAGATGAGGCAGACAGGGAGGAACACAGATGAACGACGAGGCCCCAGGTATTTCTCGAGGTACCCTTCCTCCGTCAAACATGCATCTTCCAGATCAGTGTGGCTGCCATTCATGCCTGAGGTGAGATTGAAACACTTTTCCCCTGGGAGACAACCCCACTCTTCTTTTTTAGCAATTAGATCAAAAGAGCAGTTATAAATTGACATCTTGCTGAAGTAGTCAAACTCGCTCTAGGAAAAATGAGATGAAACAGCCATCAGCATTAAATTCCATTTAAATGACAAAGGTTTTTAAAAAGGCTCACATGAGATTAAGGACTCTGGTCAGTAATGACATACATACAAAACAGATTTCTAAGTAAAGCTGAACAGGAATCAAAATTGTGTTGATCAGAACAAATGTGCATGAGTAAATAGAAATGAGGAAGGAGTTGTGTCACATCTTAAGATTCATTTCTCTCCACCATGTTTCCAGACCAATTCCCCAAACTCTGAATTAGATTAGCTCTGACTGCTGTTTCTGCCAATGAGTTTTGAATTCACTCCTGACAGTGAACAGAAGACTGAGTGATTCATGCCCTTCAGGTGTTCTTTAAGCTAATTTGCAAAATAACCATCAAAAACATTGTCTTGCTGATGCCAGCCACTACTTTGTAAAATGTAGTCAACCAGTCTACTCTGCAGTGATAACAGATATAGAAGGAGACCTAAGACTGAAGCTGAGTCTGAATTTTATAGTTTAAGGCTGGTGTTATTCTATCTTGTGCGCCCCAAGTCCATTTATTGCTGCCGAGGATGTTAATCTTTAAAGCTGCTCTAATCAATATTTTTATACTAACAATTGATGAAATTACTATGTTTAATAAGAAAGGAGTTGCTCATGGGGATAAACCCACAAAGAATTATCACCAATTCTGCAATTTCCTTCAGCTCTTTGGAGTTTTTTAAACTCTTTATGCTCATTATTTTGGTTTTACTGTTAATTCAGCGAAAAAGCTTTCATGAAAGCTCTGTTATTACCTTCTCAGCACTAAATAAAAGACAAAGATAGCGATTATCTGGTGAACAGAGTGGAGCATGTAGTAGCTCAAGGGCCATTAGTTGAGGCCAAAACAGAGCTAAAAAAACTGAGTATTGGACATACATTCATCAGTTGGCCAGAAACATGACTCAAAATGAATGCTAATGTTGCTCTGTATCTGGACTCTTTATATTTATATTATGACTTTAGAAGTTGATAATATATCGGTGTTGTATTTACAGCTTAGTGTGCTGCAACAAAGTGACTAAACAATCTATTAATTCAGGTTTAAAAATGGGTCACAAATATATAGTTCCAAAAAAAGTAATTTCCTAAAACAACTGGGAACTGTAGCTTTTAGCAGATATTACTTAAACAGGAGTAAGTTTTGCGTTTGTTGAGGACTACTTTGTATATTAGCTGTGGATTAAAACACATTTGGCTATATGGCTACAGGATGTGGGATTCAGTGAAAATAAATTACAGTGCTGTGTTCATAGTAACATTGGAACATTGACTCTGTTCCAAATTGCTTTCCTATGAATCAAGGCAATGAAGTATTCTACATCCCTACCATCATCCATAAGAGAAAATCCCATCCAAATAGAAACCAACGGAATATGCAGAACCTGAATCCTGTGAAGGTTACACCCGTTTTTAACAGCAATACCTGCCTTAAAATAGGCTTTATTAATATTACATCATTAGGCTCCAAAGCGCTTTTAATTCATGATCAAATACTGAAACACAGTTTTGATATTTTTGGACTCTGTGAAACCTGGTTATCCGCAGATCATGTACTGCTTCTGGCTGAAGCATCACCGCCTAACTTTCTATACTCCTATATCACTTGTGCCAAAATGGTGGCAGGGTAGCACTAATCTATGGCTCCAATTACTATTTTCATCCCAGAACTAACATTTGCTGCTCATCATTTGAGGTGCTTTTAATGTCCTTCCCTCCACCCTCACCTAACACAAACACCCTGTCTTTCTACATTGCTGTCCTGTATCATCACCCTGGAGCCTACTAACAATTTCTGGATGAATTTTCGGAGTGTATCTTGGATCTTGTGACTCGTGCCGACCACATCATTATAATCAGCAATTTTAATATTCATTTTAATAACACATCCAATGCACTGAACCGAGCCTTCACAACATTCATTGATACATCTGGTTTTACTCAGGCTGTCTCTGAACCCACACACCACAACGGTCACACCATCAATCAACTTTTACACCATGGTCTTTCTGTCACTGACCTTTCAGTCTCCTCCTCTGCTCCATTATTATCTGATCACTCTCTGATTCAATTTTAATGTTCATATGCCACTCATTTCTCAATATCGCTGCCCTTCCACAAAGAGCTGCGTTATTAATAAATCAGCCAGAGGAGCTCTAGAATCATGCTATCCCGATGCTCTCAAAAAATGAATAATTGAAGTGGTTCTCTGGATAGCTTAACAAATAAACTAAATAGCACCTTACTAGGTGTGCTCAACTCCATAGCACCCCTTCAGGTTATAAAATGCTGGTCACCCCACTTTACCCCATGGTTCAATGATTCTACTCGGGCACTCAAACAATCATGCAGAAATTTGGAGAAAAATGGCACAATACAACATAATAAGTATTTCACCAGGCCTGGAATGAATCACTGTTTGAATACAAAATATGCCCTCCGGCAAGCTAAATCTAATTATTACTTTTATTAATTATTAGATTCGATCTCTAACAACAGACACAACACCAGATTCCTACTCAACACCATGGATAAGCTCACTAAAACAACCCTGCCCACACAGGTGTCCTGCTTTACAGGACACCTTACTGGTAAGGCTGTGCCCCTCTTTTCTCATCCCTCCCACCCTCTACTTCTTTCTCATACTGATTACTGAACCATCAGCCACCTTTTTCAGTTTGATTCAGTTGATTCAAAAACTCTCTCTCAAATTGTCACTAGCTCCAAACCGATCACATGTTCTAGATCCCATCCCTGGCAACCTCATTAAATACTTGTTCAATGTAATACGAAACCCTCTTCTTGACATCATCAATAAATCCCTCAGTTCTGGTATCGTTCCCACTGTTTTTAAAACAGCTGTGGTTACACCATTATGAAAAAGACCCAACCTTGACCCACAAACTCTAAACAATCATAGGTTGATCTCAAATCTCCCATTCATGTCCAAACTGTTAGAAAAGGTGGTTGCCTGTCAACTCACTGCCCATCTATCCAGTAATAAGCTTTTTGATGAGTTTCAGTCCAGTTTCAGACCCAAACACCCTCCTACAATGTCTTGAGAACCTTATTGGTCTCAAGGGGCTGGCACTCTCTTGGTTTTGTTCATACCTGAGTAATAGAACACAAAGCGTTACATACAGTAATATTATGTCTTCCTTCTCTAAGATCAAATATGGTGTCCCACAGGGTTCGATACTCAGTCCACTTCTGTTTTGTGTTTACCTGTTGCCCTTGGGTCACATTTTCAAAAAACACAACATAATGTATCGTACTCTTACATATGTATGAGTTTGTCAGAAGTCCATCGCTAGATGTGCAATCATTTCCTGCACTTGAATACACACAAGACCGAAATGCTGCTTGCTGGTCCAGCTACATTCACATCGCTTTTTACAGACTTTTACATTAATCTTGATGGCTGCACAATTTCTCAGACCCATACAGTTAAGAATCTGGGAATAATATTTGATCCATCTCTTACATTTGCCACATATCAAGTATATAACATAAACTTCCTTCTCCCTCCTTCGTAAAATAGCCCAAATATGCCCCATTTTATCAACTTCAGACACTGAAATCCTCATGTATGCCTTCATAACATACAATACTACAATAGACAACAGTAATGCACTTTTCTCTGGCCTACCTAAGACAGTAATGAAAAGTCTTCAACTGGTCTAGGATCCTCCTTTTTGCCCATAAGGCTTTAAATGGATTGGCTCCTTCATATATCTCCAGCTTATTGCTCTGTATATTCCATCATGTCCTTTACGTTCCCTTGGTGCCAGCTACCTAATCGTTCCTCGATTCAATAAGAACACTTTTGGTGGTTGAGCCTTTGCCGACCAAGCTCCACTTCTCTGGAATAATCTACCACTGCACATTGAGGAGGCAAGCTCTGTTGATACTTTCAAATCTGAAAACTGAAAACTTAAAACACATCTTTTTTTTTTGTTTACCCTGACCTTTCCTAATTCCACCGGCTAGGGGCCCAAACTGCTAACTGTTTTCCTCCTTGACATGTAGCTACCCCAACCCTGTTAGGGTTATATGATCTCTGTTTTAAAATTATTTACCTAAACCTTGTTATACTAACATTACTACCTGTGTATGTGTGTGTGAGTGTGTGTGCACTTTTATATGTAATATTGTGCGCTTCTTTTTTCTGTTGTCCTTTTTATTGACTTGTGAAGTGTACAGAGACTCTCTGAGTGATGTGCACTTTAAACTGAAGTTGAAGTTAAAGTTGAAAGGAACATGTCACCCAGTGTGGCTCATTGATGTATTTTTATTAGCTTTTGGGCAACAACGGAGCTCTATGGCAGAGGGGGAGATCAGACTTCAGACTTTGGATACACAAGCAATTCTTGTTAGTAGGATCAATTCATCGTTGGTTCTGGTCTTTTCATGGAATGTGTTGACAATAAGAGGAATATAAAATACTGCCATTTAGTATTTCTTTGAACTGTCCAATAAGTGGAAATGTTTGGCAGGAGCACAGTGAAATGAGGTCAATATACTGGGGGAGGCTTTGGAACAAGAGCATTCATAAAGACTACAATAAAAGTTCTTCTGTGGTATTCTTATTATTCCCATTATCTTGACCTCGATGGGGGCTCCATTAGCTGTGTGGCTAAGTACATCATGAATGACACTGTAGCTGTTTAGATACTGTTTCTCAATAGGTAGATTCTTTCTATTAACTGTACTGTATTGTACTGCACTGTACTGTATATACTCACAGCACTGAGTCACTAAAGTGGCCCAAGATGGTGGGAGAAATAATATTATTTACCCTGTGTCACATCTTCACACAATATGTCAGCTTCATTTTTCAGTTACAGATTGACTTATATTTTAATCAATACAGCTGTCTACACAGACTCAAGTTTTGATCAGGTTTCCAGTCCATTTGCTTCCATTTTATGCATGTAATTACAGTGATTGTGTATTGGACTCTTAGCACTGCCAAAACCCGGGTGACCTACGCTCAGTACTGTGCCTGAATGGATCTTGGGTAGACATACGGAGGACTGAAGCTGCTGTTTGCACTCTGCTAATGTGCTGCTTTTACTATACCGGCAGTGTTGACACTGTGTAAAAGCAGCTCCACTGTGCATTGCTCAAAGGCACCTCAAAAATGATAACAAGGGAGTGCAAGCGCTGCTCCTCTACCTCCCCTACCAGATTTATCCTGCTAGTCCAGGGATCAAACCAGTGACCTTTCTGTAATGTGTAGGCTACCATTTGTGCATTACAGGATGAAGGACAAATCAGCAGATTCTCACTGCCAGCAGTATGTCCTTGAGAAGTACTGTACCTGCTGTTCAAAGGGCCAAACATTAGAAAGCAGTGACTCATTATATATGAAATCTTTGGAGGCTTTTGAAGTATCAGTTGAGGGAAAGTAATTTGCTAATAATTATATTCCTGGGTGAAGGACTTTACTGCAACTTGGACAACATGAAAGTTAAGAAAATCTGTCACATTGATAATTCCAACATGAACTGTTTGCATGTAAAGGATTTTTGATATTCATTGGTTTGTAAGTTCATTACATAAAGGAACTTTGAATATGATTTATAGAGGATCTTCTGGGAAGGATTTAAAAGGGTGGTTGTTGCTAGAGTTCAGTATGATATTAGCAAAAAAAAATTCCCAAGCCCTTTCACACCCGAGTTGAAACATTGAAAACTGGTCAATCAGCTGAATGTTAATTTCTGACTTGGAAAATGTAACAATATTTACATTAGGAAAATGATAGGAAAACTCTTTTCACATATGAATGACAGTCGATGATAAGCAGGAAAACATTACAATGTTTTTTCCATACATTTACATAGATCAGTCAGAGGTCTGTTCTGTCTTCGGTAGAGTGTTATTGTATTATGGATTTCATCAGGATGCATTTAGAGTCTGTTGACTAAAGCCTTCAATCTAGACAGAAAATGAGCTTGAAACACAATCAGCAGTAAGGCATGTTGTCAGTGTACTGCAACAGCACATCCACTGCATTACAACAACAAACTGCATACAGAACCATCCCCCTGTGGCTTTAGAGTGTAGCCACTACTGTGCCATAAATTGTTTTCACTAGTGAAAAGGATTTGCATCCTATAGCCCCTGATGTCTCTGAAAGGGGGTCAGTCCAATGAGCTAAAAAATTATTTACCTCTAAACTATCATGTCTAGCTAAAGTGTTAGAGATACTGGTAAATTATCAGTGCTTTATCTCAACACTCAACACATTTTAAAATGGTATCAATCAGGTTTTAGACCTGAGCATAGCACTATGATGGCAGCATTGAAAGTCTTGAATGATGTTGCTAGTGCGTTAGATAACAAGCACGATTGTGTCACTCTTTTTTAGTGATTTATCTGAGGCTTTTCATACCGTTGATCATCAAACTTTTGAAATGCCTGGAATCTATTGGATTTGATGAAGTCATGCAATTGGTTTGCAAATTATCTCAGTGGTAGAACACAAGCTGTTGTGGCTGATTGCAATCAGTCCAGATTTGTGAGTGTTAACAAAGGTGTGCCGCAGGGTTCTATTCTAGGACCATTTCTATTCACAATTTTTATAGATGACTTGGGGAAAATGTTAGAAACAGTATAATTCACCGGTACGTGGATGCTATCCTCTATACAACAGCGCCCTCTGCTGCTTAGGCAGTTCGAAACTTGCATTTTCATTTCTGTGCTATACAGCAAATTTTAATTGATCATTAATTACTTTTAAACTCTGATAAAACAACATGCCTGCTGTTTTCTAGAAAAATGACTAACAGTTCCACTGAAATGAATATTACTACCCTTAATGGGACACTTATGAAAGAGTATTCTTTTATAAATGCCTTGGTTTCTGGCTTGATGTCAAGCTGTGCTTCAAAAAACATATTAATGAAATGACTAAGTCCTTAAAAGCAAAGCTTGGATTCCTTTATAGAAATAAGGCATGTATTACCCAGAATTGCAGAAAGCAAATTGTTTAGTCAACCTTTTTATCTGTTATTGACTATGGCGATGTAATTTATATGCACTCTCCCACCTCTGCTCTTAAACCTCTTGATGCAGTCTGTCATTCTGCCCTTAGGTTCATAACTGGGGATGGCTTTAGAACACATTGTTGTAAACTATATGAGAAAGGTGGGTGGCAGTTGTTGGCAGTGAGAAGAGAACGGCACTGCATTCTATTTATTTACAAAGCACTTGGCAAACTTCCTGGGTATCCACATGTCTTTTTAACTATAGATCATGTCACACTGCACTAGGTCCCAAGACTATTTGGTCCTTGAAAATCATCATGTTAGTAGTGAGATTGGGAAACTGGCTTTTAAATACTATGCTCCACACAAGTGGAACAATCTGCAGAAGCTTAATCAATTTAAATCTCTCTTGGCTTACATAGAGCAATGTGTATACATGTGTTTTCTTTGAATTGATGTTGTCCCTTATGTTGATGTCTTTGGCCTGTTTGTTGTATAATCTGTTGAACTATACTGCAACTTTCATGTGCTTTAATTGTTTTTATATGTACTTTTATTGTGTTATTGTTCTTGTATGTGATTTGTTGATGATATATACTGTCACTTTCGTGTGCTTTTGTTGTTTTTATATGTGCTGTAATGAGGGTGTCCTTGTAAAAGAGAGCTTGCTCTCAATGGGTCTGCCTGTCTAAAAAAAAAAAAAAAGTAAAATAATAATAATAATAATAATAATAATAATAATATCCATCAAGCCAATTGTTACTAGCTCATCATATGCACAGGAGGCTGAAATATTATAAAAAATGTACTATATTAGCATCTCATGCAGATAGAAACCTCAGAGACAAGCTTGGATGCCAGAGAATACTGGGATGCAAGAGCACATTAGTATTCTGGCCAGACCATATTCCAAAGAATAACATAGCATGCTATGTAAATATGGATCCGGTACTGTAATGAATGTTTCAACTTGCAGGATACAGCATCTCCAGTGGGTTTGATGCATTTATTGATGGCACATCAATAGCTTCCTCATGAGCATTCTGCAAGTCATGTATCCCTAATGTTCTAGTTAAAAAGTCTCAGCAATTTTAGATTGTTTTTTGATTTATTTCAATATTGTCATGCTAAATACATCTTACAATCAGTTTGTCATCTATACAGCAAGTTGCAATTCGTAAATGCTGTGAGTTGTTTATTTTTCAATAACCATCTTGAAAAAAATGTTTCAGGCTGGTAAAGAAAGATAATTGTCATGCCTACCTCAGAGTCATGACCTATTTTCACCTAAAGTGAGTGAAACACAGTCACAACATGTATTCATGTATAAAATGAGAGATAAAAATTGTCCTGGAAAGGCTTTGAAACTGTCACATTTAATCATCTGTTGGTCACAGATGGAAATCTCTAAGGTTAGGTGGTAGCTCATATTTTATTGATCTCCAGGGGGAAATTCATTCTCTGCTTTTGAACCTAAAGATTTAAGGGTAGTGAGCTACAGCGCTCACTTGTTGTGCAAAGCCACTGTGTATCAAATAACTACATGCAGGGCCTGCTTACTGCTGAAAACATCTAATACAAATCCATTTTCTAAACAGGTACCCAACAGCTGTGCAACAGTTTTGAACTGCATGCATGCATGTAGTAAAATACAGGACTTTCACAGTGACTTTATCTTTATGTGTACTGCAAACAAAACAAGCAAACAAAATGTGATGCAGTTCAGAACAGAACTATGCACTGTTTTGTGGGTGTGCATAAAATGACCCCAAAACTTGCAGCATGTGGTAACATGGGATGGAAGCCATGTGAGGAGCAGCATAAGGGTGACATGTTGTGACTGTATAATAGATTAATCAACATGCCTGATAACAGACTTACCAAACAAATTTTCAATTGGGATTTTTTAAATATTACTCTTGGACAGGGGACCTTGCAAAAATATTTGGCAGGGCAGGTCCTCAATATATATTTGGAAATAAATTGTCTTGTAGTGTAGGTCAAATTAAAACAATACTATTTGAAAATTATAAACAAAAATGGTCAGAGGAAATTTTGTGTAAACTGAGAATGTACATTCTGATTAAGTGTATTTACCACCCTGAGCACTATGAAACCCTTAACCTGACCAGAGCACAGAGGTCTGTCTGCGCCCAGCTGAGATGTGGTATCTTGCCTCTGGCAGTGGAAACAGGACACTTCCATTCAATTCCAGAGGAGAATAGAAAGTATCACCTGTATGATCTGGGAGAGGTTGAAAATGAAATGCACTTTATAGGCTTTTCCTTAAAATGTCTGCAGAATATCCTGATTTGTCTGGTGAATGTAGATTTCAGTAGAATGTAGTATTTCATATTTGTTTTTTAATTGATTGACATGTATGGAAGTGTATTATATTTGTTCTTTCACTCTCATTATGTTATGTTATTGTTCTTGTTTGTTATGTTTGTAGTGTCTTGTAATCTCATGCAGGCTGGGCATCTTTGGGTGCATGACAGTTTGAAAATAAATCACCTTACCTTACCTGTACATGCTATTACAAAAATATGTCAGTCCAGTCACTAAAACCAGCTTTGGGATTGAGGCATATACAAAACTTAGCATGGTCCATGAAAGCAGCTTTCACTTACATGTAAAAATCCATATCTTGTTTACTGTTAACACCTATCCATCATATTCTAAGAAAACATCCAACGCTTTTCCCAGTGGCTCAGAAGTGCACCTGCAAGCTGCTGCCAGTCTGTGACAGTTCTTGTCCCTGGAGTGCAGACATCTTTATGTTTTTCTCTTTCTCTTTCACTTATGTTATGAATAATAAATCACAAGTCCAAATCATGTCTTGAGAAAAGTCATCAGACCAAAATAACATCCGACTCCAGCTTTTTGCTACTGATGACAACATGACACTGCTTCCTACGAGAGTCAAAAATGTCATTAATTTGTTGGACTAAATGTATTTAAGTGCATGAATGCCAGGTTCTGCTTTTCACCCCCTCATATTCTGTGTAGTCAAGTGAGAAGTCTGAACTGTACAAACACTCCTCCTTGCCCACAAGTCATTTTAAGCTATCACTTTAATAACACCTCAAACATTTTGATCCATCACTTGAAGCACGGAAATATATCTGCCTCTCTGTTCTGTATGAGCATACTACACCTTTCATGACTTTCATTTGATATTCCAGCTCACCTGCTCCCAGTTATGACCCTTCCTCCAAGATGCTGTGCTTTTGTGGTCATTATCATTTTTTTAAAAAGCATACAGTATATTTATTTATATATGGTGTTGTTAGAAAGTGAAAAGCAGAGGGAGACAAGAATGACTAGGAGAGAGACATTTATGTTTTTTGTTTTTTGTTTTGCTTAATGAGCCAGGACATAACGAAGACTGTATTAAGAAAAATAGGATTAAATATTTTCAGATTTATAATAGAGGTGCCTCTTTTTTTTTTTTTTTACATTCTTATGTTGATTCTTCAACCCCCTCTAATTACATTTCACTCGTTTTAGTTAAAAGATTCTTTCCCCTAAAATCCATTTATGTTGGACTTGGCTTTGCTTTAACAGAAAGTTACCACTTAAGTGAATGAAGAAGGTGACAGACGTGACAAAAATTAAATTATAGCTTCAGTGTTGTTGTCAAAGCAAATCCCATTTTGATGCTTTCATGCCTAAAAATTACAGTAACAGAAATATTCAGTAATGTGTGTCCCTGTTTGGAAACATCAATATAATACTTAACATAGATCATTTCTGCATCATAAGAAATACTACTACATATTCACACTTTTACAGCTATTAATGTAGTATATAGATATTTTTTTGTTTTTCTCGCTGAAATGAGATATCTAGTATTTAAAAAAAAAATGAAAACATTGACAAAACAGAAAAAAGGACTCAATAATAGTGGATTCATTATGTCCTTCACCCTCTATTTCCTAGGCAGTGAGTGACCAAGTGATTATTAATTTCTATAATAGTTAATAGATAGACATTAAAGTGATTTAACCCAGAACTCTTAATATCCAGCTGTTCAATGAGTGTAAATCTTCTTACCTTGTTGTTATTCCTTGGTGTAAACACAGATTAGTGTCTTGAATAGAGTGTGAACAATGTGCTGCTTGCTCAGTCCTCTCTCCTCCTGGTCTGTCGCGCTCTCCTCAAGCCCCACTCACATACACACATACACATTCACTCTCTCTCTGTCATGCTCCCTCAATAACCTCCATCCTCTCTATACCACACACGAACATGCAGAAATTCAAACCTACATTGATAATTCTGCCCACATTAACAGTATAATTACTGTAATGTCAATAGGGTAATGATGTTAGCCGTGTGACACTACTCTCACTGCTAAGAAAGAAAAACCCTAACATGAATTCCAGTCTTGTTTAGTCTGCTGTCTATATTATTTCTCACACAATCCACTCGAACCATTTTCAAGGTTAATTTGAAATTCTTGTCTTTGAACCACAGTGTGACAGTTGACAAGGAAGCAACAATGACTCAAACATTGCTGCAGTCAATTGGCAGTTAGTGCTCATGTCCTATTAATCTCATCTACATGAGGCTGGTTTATCTATCTCCTGCCTGAAAAACTTGCTGTTTTTCTTGGTGTATGCTAATCTTTCCTGGTGTCTTGTGTGCTCCTGCAGCCGCAAAAAAGACAGAATATCTTGTCTTAGTTGTGGCCACAGGGGGCTGCAGGAAATCGACCAGCAGCTGTCATTATCATGGACCAGATTCTGCTGGGTTCTAGATGATCTGACATTGCTGCAGGAAGCCTAAGACCACATACTGATAGGATGGCCAGAGTACAGAGAGACGATGCTGCCTTACAACAGTCTCACAGGCATAGTGGGTAATTGTCAGCAGCTGCTGGACCAAACTGACTTCCCCTTCACGGACGGACCCTCCGAGACAGCCATTAACATCTCCCTTAGGCGGCAGTCAGACCCACATCAGCGCTGCGTGAAAAAATGCAGCTCTCATGGTGCAGACACGCCGAATTCATTGATGGATGTCAAGTTGACAGATCCCATTCATTTTCTATTGAAAGCAGGAGGTCTGGCTGTGCGGTGCATGATGGATACGGCATGGCGAGTTGATGGACCAATTGCTGTATCTGAATTTGCATAATCACGACTCGTATGTTGCTGAAAACATTTGAGGTGAGAAGCAGGCAATGCAGTGACAGAATCTTGATTTATATTTGATCAGCACTGCTTAGTTTGACAGTTTGATCAGAGTTTCGTGAGCCAGCCATGTTGTGCTGGACAGACCTCATTTGCATAAGGTTGAGGTCAAGTCATGATTATGCAAATTCAGATACAGCGGTTGGTCCGTCAACTCACTGTGCCATATCCAAGTGCTCATTTCTGGTGTTTTTTTTTTGTAATGTGAACGCTGTATTCGAATGCTAATCTTGTGATCGTAGTGACAAAAGATAAAAGAGTTGTCACCGTGATAACTTTTCCAGCTGTAAAATCCTGTCTGTGGGTATTACAAACCACTGCATGTCGTTTTGGTCTCTGATAAACCTAAATGCATAACTCTGTAGCTCCAACTCGGACTCCTGGATTGTATTTCATTGTCTCACCGGTACCTTAACAATATGCCCCCACTAGCAGCCCTTTGCATTGTTTTAACGCAGGGTTGATTTCAGTCTGAATGCAGCCTAAAGGAAATAACATACACAAATGACCCGGAAACTGAAGTTTCTGAAGTTGCTACAAAAGTCTACAGTAAGCCATCCTAGGCTGCGCCTCCACACTATCCTCCAAATATAATATTCTCCATTTGGAGAATGTTGTACTAGTCTCAAAATCATCATATCCCCTCCTTCTCTCTCTCACTGACCTCAGCGACTTCAACACCATCCTCACTGGTAGAGGTTGGATAGGAGGAAGGGGTACATATCAGGCTTTGACAGATTTTGGCTGTATGCCATCAATCATTCATCAGTGCCCAGCGCAACCAGGGATATTGTTGGAGGCAGTGGAGATGACATATGTGCACATATAACCAATGGTGACCACACATTACATGTATGTATACATGCACTGAGCGTATATACAAGACTTCAGTTAGTTCCCACCTTATGCACCCTCTGATTGTGGGCTCATTCGTTGGCTTTTAGGGGATTAACGGACTATAAAGGGGAAACAGAGGCACAACAGGTGGGCAACTGTATGTGTGCTGTGCTGGCTAGCGACACACAGCTGACTGATGTTGCTCCAGAGAAGGAAGAGGAGGAGAAAGGAGGAGAAGAAGATGGCAGAACATCCTCATGTTCCTAATTTCCCCCATGGAAGATTTTCACAATGGAGCAGTTTAATGATGATTCACTACACTCATTGATAGTCAGCAGGTGCGACATGGCACAACACTTACCTTCCCTGCAGGGAAATGATTTTTCAGACCAAATGTGCCTGACCACTGGATGAGCTGTACAGCTCACTGGGTGCCCAGTCAAACAGATGGCCTGGAGAGATTTAACAAAGCAAAGAGAGATAGAGCAACATAGTGCCATGCCATCATCCTCAGAGGGCTTCGATGACACCATTATAGTTGAAAGCTATGAGCAGAATCTGCAGGTGGCCAAGAGTAGGTGCACCTCTTGCTAGATAAAGTTAAGAAAGCTGCAGCAACCTAACCGATCTCACTCATAGATGCTCTAGCTCTAGCCAGCAGACCCCTATCAATTTGTTAATTGTGCTGGCTCTTCTCAGTAATTTATAGACAAATCAACTGTTACTCTTCATTTACAATATTTCTATTGGGAAGGAGGCAGCAGTGTCTGGCACAGTGGTGCACCTGCAGCTGTTGTCAATTAGTAATTAGTGCTCATGCCTGTTTCTCTCTCCCCCAGTGAGTCTGGACCTTTTTTCCCTTCTGACCATGCATACCGCCAGTATGTCCCCTGGGCTATAAAAGGCCTGACTGAAAAGTTTCTGTGTAATAGTCACAGTGTCCGCAGTGTTTGTTTATTTCTATAGCAGCTTGTGTTAACTGCAGGTTTTTCTTTCTCAGCAATAAGATTGGTGTCACACAGCTCACATCTGTACCCTATTAACATTGCAGTAATTATACTGTAAGTGTGGGCAGGATTATAAATGTAGGTTTGAAATTCTGTATGTTCGTGTGTGGATGACAGAGAGAGAGTGAACGTATGTGTATGTGTGTGTGTGTGTGTGTGTGTATGGGTGTCATAGGCTACTTTTGGGGACAATTTCTGACAGGACCAGTTAATTGGGGGCAGCTTGTCCAATTGGGAACAAAAGCTGTGTCCCCTGTTGGGAGAAAGCTGATTTTTTGGGTTTGTGGTTAGGGTTAGGGTAAGGGTTGGGGTTATGCAAGTAGTGGTTAGGATTAGGGTTAGGGTAAGTCTCCAGGAAATTGATGTAAGTCCCCAAAAGTGACCACGATCTGATATTGTGTGTGTGTGTGTGTGTGTGTTTGTGTGTGTGTGTGTGTGCTCTGTTGACTACAGAAGTCAGTAAACCTTAGAATAAACAGGTATTGTGAAGTATCAAAACAACTCCTTGTAGATTTGGCACAGAATAGGATTTAAGATAACTCTAAATACATTTTACACCTGTTCAAAATGTGATAACTGTATTCAGCAGGAAACATTGTATGTACTATGAACCACACTTGCAATGCTTGCTTTTTTTTAAAGGAACTGTTAATAACTGACATTTTGGGAAATGGTTGTTTTGACGTGAGTCAGATGAGCAATCAATATCAATTTCATCTCTTGGCATCCAATGCTGAGTGGTCCATATTTGTATGCAAGTCAGCTAGCCTAGGTCTGTCAAAACATGCTAAAAAATGTTAAAATATTCCTTTCAGGAACTTTAAACATGTTTATTTACACATTGCAGCTTGTTTATTTCACATATTTAGAAAGTGTAAAAAGGTGATGTGACTGTGTGCAGCATGTACAAACTCTTCGATCTATAAAACATTTCACTTGACCTTTTCCTTAAGCTTGTAATCACAGTTATTTGTAGTACAAATGATTGTAAGACTATAGTTTATGCTGTTTTTTGAAGTCTTTTACTTCTAAGTAGGCTGTCACATTCCCCCTGAGTCTTTGAGTTTGAATTGTGCTGTATCTCTGTACTAAATACACAGAGATAAAACTGATATCTGTTCCTCCATCTGCATCTGTTTAGGATGGCAAACAAGTGTTTTTTACTCAAAATGTTTGAGATTGTTCCTTTAAATAGCATTAATGATGGGTAATTAAATCAACATTTTCAAATTGCTTTATTTTGACTTATCACATGGGGCAAATAGCAGAGACAAGTAAGATTTGGAAAATTAGTTTTTACTGTTGTTGCAATATCAGATGCAACTGGCTCTAATTAAAATCTTATGTGACTGGCATGATGCAACACATAGTTTTTTCAGTGAAAGCTATGAAAGACATCATTTCTTCAGCACCTTCAGTTCTCTGATTTTACACCCTCCTTAATCTGACTCTCTCACCATCTTCTGTTATTTTATTTTCATCTCTTTCTTGTAAGCCTGTCCAGGGAAAGGAGATGTCTTACAACTTATATAAAAAAATACTGATTATCCTCACAAGAGGGGACAGTCTGAAAGCACTGTCACCTACTCTGTCACAATAAAGGAGCCAGATTTAAAGTGACAATGAAAAGATGTTTCCAAAATCTCGTGATACGCCCCAATTACTTCTGCCCACTGCTTTTACAAAGCTTCGGCTGTGGCATTATGCACAGTAGATTAATTTTTCACTTTATCTGTTCTTTCTTGTGCTGCTTTGTCCCACATCTCAGTCTGTAGTGTTTATTTCTAACATGCTGACATAAGATGGTGAACATGGTAGTATGCCTGTGAAACACTAGTATGTTGTATGTGTATGTGCGGTATGTAGTGTTTACATTGTCATTGTGAGCATGTTGTAACAGATGTATCTACACTCATTTGGCGCAATTGCTGCACCAGTAATTGTGTCCGTGGTGGCTGTGGGAGGGGTGGGGGGGGTGGGGGGGGGGCTTCTTTATCCATCACTAGCTGCAGTGCGCACCAACAACCACCAGGTTGCACATGTGAGCTGCTCTCTCTCTCTCTCTCTCTCTCTCTCTCTCTCTTTCTCTCTCTCTAAGCAGAAATGCCATGGCATGTAAGGCATTTGCTGTGGGGGGACAGAGGGTCATGTCCCCCCCAATATATGACATGTGGAAATTTGTCATAGGCTCCATGCAACAACCCTCGACATGCTTACAATATCAAGTAGCCTAACTGCACGATGATTAATTTCTCCTTTCTTTTCCGTTCTATTAGACAACGATCCCAAACACACTGCAGCCAGTGTCAGGTAGTGAGTCTGCAGGAGGGAATTAACTGGGTTCTACTCCACCAGAATAAGTGACTTATGATTTTGCAATTATAATCTGTATTTACCCTTTATAGCCCAAGTACTTTTCAAAACATCCAATGACAATTTGCTTACATAAAAAATAAAAACCTTCAGGAGCATAATGGAATAAATAAAAGATAATAAAAGTGCTCATTATTTGCTCATTTTTTCATTGGCCTATAATACATCAGTTTTGGCTACATCACTACATCCATAGTTACAGCTGGATGCACCTGGTTTTATTCTGTGTCAAGGCACTGTAAAGTTAATGAAAGACCAAAGGGTTGGCTTATCATTTTAATGTGCAGTGTTGTGCAAGGATGATCATTTGCTCTGTTAATATGTGCATGTCCTTGTGAGAAGGAATGTGTTTAGGAGGCACACACCTCTCTTTCCATTCTTGTTTAGGCTCAGATAAGGTAACATCCTGGGTCTGGGAGTAAACAGGACAGGTTAGGGCTCTTGCCTTCCTGTGTCCTTGGGAGATGTGGTTCTTATCTAGCATACATGGCCATGTAAATGTATACCTTGTGGCTGTTTGCCATTGGTTGTAATTCACAAGTTTGTATGATTTGACCAATCACAGATAATTTTTCTGTTCCTTCTCTCACTATAATAGAATAGATTTGCTCTTCATTTGGTTAGATGAAGTGATGCACTATATAAGTGCAGTCCATTTACCATATACCATTTAAATAAAAAAGTTAAATATTTGTGCTGTTGTGGAAATTGTCTGAAAACACTAAATGCACATATGAAATAATACACAAAATACTGCTGGGTTGAAGGTCAAAAAATCTTATTGTACAACTAGTCTTCCGACCACTCAAAGCGCTTTTACACTACAAGCCACATTCACCCATTCACACACACATTCATACGCTGATGGCAGGGGCTGCCATGCAAGGTTCCAACCTGTGCATCCGTAAGATCTAATCATTCACACACACATTCACACACTGATGGCACAGCCATCAGGAGCAATTTTGGGGTTCAGTATCTTGCCCAAGGACACTTTGACGTGGACTGGAGTAGCCGATTAGTGTATGGCTCGCTCTACCTCTTGAGCCACAGCCTCCCCTGTGTTTTACTGCGTAGGCCGCCTGATGTGAACCTGATTGAAATTGTTTGGCATTCCCCAAAGGACTTTGTGCGACATAAAGCCAAGCCACACAACATGGAGGACTTCATCGCTGCAATTGAGACGTTTTGGACCACCAAACTCACCAGAGAGGCCTGCAACAATTATATCAACCATTTGGACAATGTGATACTGCAGGTCATTATGTTACGTCCTACTGGGATGTAGTTTGGTCATTGTCATAGTAACCCTCCCTCCTTCCATCCCTCTCTCAAAATAAGGGGGAAAATTTTACTTCATAACAGTTAAAGTTCATTGTCTGGCAAAAATGTAAATAAATGTATCACAGTTCCCCTACTTCTTTAATTGGCTGGTTTGCATTTGTATAGCTTATACAGCATTATCTTTCCATATGAAAGCTGACTTCTCTAGCTGTGGTAGTCGCTGCTCAGGTGGGGTCTGTTCCTTTTCTTCTCTGTGATTTTGGTTGATGGGCTACACAACAAAAATCAAATAAAGATAATTACTATTCAGAAAATTCAAGCCACATGACCTATTATTATTCCCATGCAGGAGTGCACCGAGCAGACTGAGCAAAATGATTTCTCTTCTTTTGGTAATTTATAAAACAGCACCAAAATCACTTCTGCATAATTTTACAATTCCATAATAGGCTACTTACACTGTTGCCCTATAAATGCAATTGTCCATGACTGACTGAGTAGCTGAGTGATGAAGTTACACCATTGGTCAGCTGAAGTCGGCTGAAGCTTGAGACAACCAAATATCCTTGAATGCATTCAGGACTAAATGGCTGCAATAATTTCACTGTAGGACTGTTAATATGTCACTTTATTAAGTTTTAGTATTTTTTACGGTGAGAAAGCAACAATTTAGATTCCCACTATGTGGCCATTTCATCCAAATAACACCTATTTGGAAATATGCTCCAACGTTTTCAGAAATGTGAGGAGCCGCCGGTTGTGTGCCAGCCTCTCATCTCAGCTGCAGCAGAGTCGGGTCGCTATGTAGGCTGCTTGAGCAGCCCGTTATACAAAAACAAGTGCCTCTTATGTCTTACCTTCCATGATGTCATGAAACATAAAACCTCTTGTTTAGACAAGATTGTTTTTAACTTTATTCGGAAAAATAAGCCACACGGGGTAAAAAAGGAGGTTACGTCTATGAGGGAGGTTTAACATTTTGGACTTTTACTCATTCAATCATATTATCAAAATTAACTGGATCAAAAGATTTCTAAAGAGACTTCTAAAAGAGTTTGGAATTTTTTATTAATGTTTCCTTATGCTGTCAGTAAACTTCCTAAACTATTCTCGTTACAAATGTTTTTTATGGAATAATGACAATATCACATAAAGAAAAAAATAAATAATTTTTGAAATTTTTTAAATAACATTTTGCTTGTAAAACAGCTATTTAATTTTGAATGGCTTCTGTATTCATGTGAAGACTAGAGAAATACAATGTTCCTGTCTCGCAAAGTGAGCATAGTACTGTAATTAATGCACTGTTGTTGCTTATATATTAAAATACTTACCCACAATAGACTATTTCTGAAATGCCATATATCAGATCAGGAGGCTTTCAGACAGATCTTCATAGTATTAGTGTTAATAATAGGCTAATAAATAATAGAAACAATAAACACAGCTACAGTGCTGCACAAAAAAGTGGAATTGAAATAAAAGAGGAAAGTGCAGTTGGGATGAGATGATTTATTTCTTTATTTAGAAAATATTGTGATTTTAAGAACTTTGGTGAAAAATGGAAAGAAAAGGCAAAAAAAAAAAAAGAAAATTTGTGTCACATGACAGATGCCTAAAAGAATGGCAGTAATATTGTACAGATGTCATAAGTAATTGATGGGGCATTTAAGCATTAAAATGAGGCTTCAGTGGGTCTCGGGGGAGAAGGGTACAATTGTAACATTGCCACAATTGTAACACCCATATTTTTCCTAAATGTACGCATGCACCTGTGATGTCACACGCCTGTCATCTTAGTCCCTTTAAAAAATCAGTGGGGTACAACCTGTCATCTTCGAGATTATCGTCGAAAATTTACTTTTGTGCATGGCAAGAGAAAATATGGAACCAGAAGTGATTTTCCAATAACTTTTCACCCTTACCAACAGAAAACTATCAATTTTTGCAGACCCCCCCCCCCCCCCCCCCGATGGTTTGTTAGCATAGTTTTCCTGGCTTGTGTACACCAGTGAGTTTAGCTTTTGAACAAGAAAGGATGGGTGGTGTTTGTGGTGCTGTATGTGTGCTCTGCTCTAATTTATCTTACAGTTAGAAGAAAAAATACAAGTCCAGAAGTTGAATTTAAATCCTTGCTCCCTTAAATGTTTAAAAAGTGAAATCTATGCATTACTGAACATTTGTCCCTTCACATATAACATACTACATTTTGAGAGCTGTCAAAATTTGTGATTGTCAGTATTCTTTGCTAGCCAGGAAAAAAAAGCACGGGTGGCACCTAGTGGTACAATTTTATCTGCTTTCCTGCAGGATCCTATTATTTTATAATAATAACAATTATCATTATTATTAGTTTATGTGACCATTGCTGAATATGTTTTGATAATATTACTGCTCTCTTAAGCTACATGTTTGAAACATGAAATATATGCAGTCGTATACACTTACCCTGCTGGACCTCGGGATCCCAATCCCAATGCAGTTGCAAACTGTTACTCTAGACTCTTATTCTTGTTAAAATAGTATTTTTGTATATAAATAGTTGTATATAACTTGGAGGAGTTGTTGCCTTTCCCTTTATTTTGGGATGTTTTCATATCTGAAGTTTATTTTTTTTCTCCAAGAACCCCTAAGAAGCCATACTTCCTTAAGTAGATCCATTAAAAAGTTGAATTGCACTTACATCATTCTCAGCTGGTACGGGCGGGGTCGGTGTAGATAGTAAAGGAAGGGAACCTTGGCAGGGCGGGTGTTACTTAAAGGATGCCAATCACTTCAGAAAAGTATTTTTATTCAATTTGATTTAAATTGATAAACTTATAACTGTACTGCAATGGTTACTAAACTCAGTCATCACTGGAAACCAGCAGAGAAAATCTGGGCAGGTTAACTGACTGAATGATGTTTCTACCACTGTTATCAGTAAATGATGCTGAGGCACCAAACCTCCAGAGCCAGTGGACTCTGCTGGTTTAGTGTAACTGCCATAATGACATAATGACACCCACCTGTCACTCAAAGCAGCCACTCCCTTAATTATGCACGACTTTAAGCCTTAAAATTTAAACGGGTGATATAAAAATTCAACCCCTGTACAGTTGTCACGTACAGGGAAATTAGCTATAGAGACCAAAACTGTTTTTTGGCTGTAAATGTATTTATGTATGTATGGAGACTGACTCGCTTTTGGAGCCAGTCTTAGGTGGCCATTCGTGGAATGAATAAACAGTTTTTTGCACTTCCGCATGGGCTTCATTTTTCAGCCCTGGAGGTTGCTGCTTGGATACAACAGATGCACATGAGGAGTGAATAATTCAATAGTGCATAGGTATCACATAGCATATCTGTTGGTCATGAATGATAAATCTCTGCTTAGCAGATGTTAACCTAAACCCAACAAGACTGATGCATATTAATAAGTGATTACTACACTGACCTTTCACTCACACACAGTAAATAGATAGATATATTCTGTACTTGAGCTAAACATATTACTCTTCCTGTGAAATCTGCAAAGCAAGATATCTAATTGAATTTTGTTTAATTATATTTCAGATGTTCAGTTTTATCTGCCACTCCTTTGACTGCAAAAAGAAAGTAAAAGATGGAAAGAGGAACATCTTGCATGAATTCTTTTTAAATAATCCACCAGTTAAGCTAGATAATGTGGAAAATGTGCGGGTTCAGGCAGGAACATGAAGTCATTAGCACAAATGCCATTGTCAGAACAGAGTGGTCTATTTAAATGTCCAGCTCCATACCTGCTAATGCTGCTGCTAGCTGCTAATTACTTATCATCAGGCACAGGTGCATTTTAAACCTGACATTCCTGTTTTGCATGTTTGCTTGCAGCTGCAATTGCTGTACGATTACATAAAACTTTGCTGTAGCTTCCAACAGCATGCCAGGGATTTAATTTAATGCTCTGACAAACTGTAAACATCTCTGTCATGACCTGGCTCAAGTGGCCATAACAATGAGGATATACACCATGTTAAAGAGTTAACAAAAGATAAGTTTATTAAACAAGGTAACCCAAATTAAACCAAATTAAGCCAAATTGAAAGTGTAACTAAATATATACAGTATGGGGTGTGGAAATCAGTGATATCAGTGTGAGTTGGTTTAAGTGTGTTGGAGAGTTTCTGCTCATTTACATAGGTAGCAATACGTTCCGAACATTTTTAAACTGTTCCAACACAATCATTTCACAAAGATTATCAAAAGTATCAGCTTTTGGAGCTAAGCAAAAATGGTGAAAATGGGAAGCCAAATCACAGACAAACTCCACTTTTGTTTGCTTATTGCCCCAATTTCTCAATTTCTGGTGATTCCCTTCAGGGACCGACTCATATGCTTTTAATACAGCTGACTTCACCGTATCATAATTCAAACCATCCTCAGCACATATAGCCGAATATGTCTCCTGAGCTCTCCCAGTGAGGATGCACTGAGGCATAAGTACTCTGTCCGAATCTGGCCAATTTTTTGCATCGACAACATGTTCAAAGAGAGTGAAAAAAAATGTCCGGGTCTTGCTCATTAAACTTTAGCACCATCTGGTCCAGAACCGATATAGACAGTAATATGCTCACTGCCAGACATGCATTTGGGCAAATGACAACCCTCAACAGAGAATTTCCCCCTGACTGCCAAACCAAAAAAGCAAAACCAAAGACCAAAACAGCCCTGGCCACAAAAGACGCAGCCCAAAACCAGTACTGTATGGGGAGTGGAGATCAGTGATATCAGTGTGAGGTGTGTGATGCATGAATGCAGAGTGTGTGTGTGTGTGTGTGTGTGTTGTCAGGGACTTGAAAGTAAATGAGTAAAGAAGTAAATAACTAAGGCAGCATAACAAAACAAAACCAGAACGAGTGCCTGAAAGGAGAAAGAGAGAGCTGCAAGCAGTAGCAGCAGCAAGCGGTCAGGGGAGGGAGAGAGGCTGGGACATCAGGAATCATCACAATCTCAAACACTGAACACATATACAGTACCAGTGAAAAGTTTGGACAACCTTTCTCATTCAAGGAAATGGGAGGGTGTGTTCAAACTTTTGACTGGTACTGTACATTTCCGTGGTAAAGTCACTCAAAGTGCTGTACTAAGACGGTGACATACTGAACTGGATTGTTAGTTTTCTGATTTTGGGCACTGTGGTGTCAGCATAGGTTCTGTCATGGCCATGACAGCATGATAGTTTGTCCTTTAAGTGAAATCCATTATTTCTGACACCTGTTACACATATTGGCAGGCTGAGATGCCTGAAGGTTAGAGAACTCAAAGCCAATCTCAACGGCTGATGTGTCTGTCAAGTGTCTTTAAAGTTGCATGAGGCAGATTCACACATTGGTTCCTTTTAAAGGCAAAAGCATCCACTACACTTGTGTCAGAAATCTAGACTTCAGTGTCCGGTAATCATCTGACAATAAGCCTGTAAACTGCACACAGCATGCTCATGTTTACCAGCCTGTGCCTATGTCTCAATTAGTCAAGTCAAGTCAGTTTTATTTCTATAGCTCAATATCAAAAATTAGCCTCAAAGGGCTTTACAATCTGTACAGTATATGACACCCTCTATTCATACAATCTAGTTTTTGCGTTTTTAATTTTACATTAAAAGATAGGTTCACAAATTTTTCAAGTCTGTCTTAAAACAACATTCTTTAATCCAGGCTAAACAGGACTCTCTTTATTTTTCTATGTAGGCTTTTTCCTAAAATAAGGATTAAATATGTAGGATGAGGTTTTAATATGCCCATATTGCATATTGACACAACAACTTCCAGCCTGTACTGTGAGCTGAAACAATTACTCTGCTATATTGTAGATTCAATTATCTCAATGTTAGACCACAAGCTAAAGTAGTCTTTAACCACATCTTGGATTTATATTGCTCAAGGGTGGTAATTGTTTCGTAAAAATAAAATAATCAACAAACCATGGTAACAACTTCGGTTGGTTGATTGAACAGATTAATTTACTGTACTTCACTATCTCCATTTGATCTCACTTGTAACTTATTTTCCCTAAAATCATCTTCTTAATACTTTCCCATTCAATACAGGACACTATATTAGTGATCTACTCTCTAGTTAAGTAATGATACTGCATTTCAAAGCTTTTTTTCCACCAAAAGCACAGGAGAAATACTTCCTATTGATTTGTGGAAATTTTGTTTTGGGTGCATGTTGAAACTTCAGTTTCAACATCATACCTGAATATAAAAACAGAAAATCACAAAAAGCATATGTCCCCTTTAAATGGCAAGAAACATCATTATCATTGTAATAAAGTATATGGGACACAAAGAACACATCATGCACAAAGTCCTTTTTGGTCTGTGCCAGCATTTGTAATTTGAACATTGGTATTCAAAGGACTTTGGTCTCTATCAATCATGGAACCTCAGTGGGAGCCTTGCAGTGTTCAAACTGAGTTTTAACTATGCAGGTACCGTGAGGTGGGTGGCAAAAAGAGTGAAATTGACAAATTCCTCAAATGACTACCCACCTAGACGCTTGTTATGCCCTGTTTATGGTAGCTAAAGCACAATGTGCGATTAACAAATTTTCCCAAAGTCTCAAGTTCAAACACAGAGAGAAATTGTTGATATATGAATTGAATTAACTGTGGGATTGTCAGCAGAAAGTATACCATAGACACAACTTTTTTGTATTGTAGGAATATCTGAGGGCACCATATTATAGATACATTTATACACACAGAATTCAGCAAAGTCAACAAAACAAGAAAACTATTATCGTCACTGTATTTCACTATTTCCATTTGATCTCACTTGTAACTTATTTTCCCTAAAATCATCTTTTTAATTCTTTCCCATTCAATATAGGACACTATATTAGTGATCTACTCTTTAGTTAAGTAATGATACTGCATTTCAAAGCTTTTTTTTCCACCAAAAGCACAGGAGAAATACTTCCCATTGATTTGTGGAAATTTGGTTTTGGGTGCATGTTGAAACTTAAATGTGGGAAGAATAACAGCAAGATCCACCCAAGTTATAATATATAATAATAATATAGAAAGAATACAACTAAAATAAAAATACAATGAAAAAAAACATATACTGGAATAAAAGTTAGGTAATCTTGAAAGTTAATTAACATAAAGTTAATTATTTTAAAGAGGCATGGGAATGGGTGGGTGGATAGTTTTGCACAGCACACAACCAACAAGTATGAAAACTGTGACCGTGTGGCCATTGTTGTTATCCTGTTGTCTTAAGATCTCAAGGTAATTACCTCATTATCTATCTAATTTTCTCAAAATAGAAGGTTAATTATCTTGTTACTGTATGAAAACATAATAGTGTTGTCTTGGGAAAATAAGTGAATTAACCTTTCTTTTAATTAGAAATTGACTCTTAGTCCAAGATAATAAGATAATGTTCTTGTGATCTTAAAGTAACAGGATAAAAAATACAATAAAGCCTACGGCCACTTTTACATGTCACTTTTACATGGCAGTACTCCATTTAGCTGCTTCAGTCTCGGGGTTTGGATAAGGTAATGTGTATGCTGGTTCACTGTCATGACTTACTGTTATTAGTAATACCTGTGCTTTTTCTGCTGTGAAAAAGGCCTGTTCTCAGCTTCCATACTGAAAGAAATTATACAAGTGAGTAGATTTTATTTTGAGTAGGAAGATAAAATTTTGAAAGGAAATGATTGTGTGGAAATGCAGTGGCATGAGGAAGTGTTTGATGTGAAGAATGGGGAATGGCTGTGTATAATGTTGACCAGTAGTTAGTGGTTACTGAAATTACTGGTTTTACTGTTAAAGACTAATTTCTACATGCATGGATGAAGGAGAGGGAAAAAATAAACTCTTCTTAGGCCTAATATTATGTCTTTTTTGAAGAACACACTCCTCTTTAATGTTAAAATGTATTGGTCTCTAAACAACATTCTCCCATCCAAGCCATTTTATGACAGCTTCAACAAAGCAGTCACGTTGCCAGGTGCTTTTAATGCTGCAACGAAGATGTTTTAATAAATAACTAACCTTATCAAATGAACAACAACAAAAATCCCTACTTCAAAAAAAAAAAATATCTGGAAACTTAAGAGGAATCTGTGTGGATAAAATGTACAACTCATTGTCATTGCAGTAAAAAGCCCTGTTACTCGCTCAGTAATATCAAAAATGTCAAATAATTTCTTGTGAAACTGCTAATTCAATTTCTTGGAATTAGTGTCATAAAGGGCACATTTGACTTGATGCATAATTTAACATTCCAGTTGTAGTGAATGGGCACAAATTGGGTGATCGAAAAGAAAATATTTCTCATTAATGGGAAATTACAAGGACAAACAGTGTCACAGCAGGAAAAACTTGGATGAGTTTGACAGTTATGATGTGGGCAGTTCAAAAGAGGGTGACTGAAAAACATTGGATGATGTGAACACCATGACTACACAGTTGATAAAATACCTGCTCTGACATTAATTCAAGTAGTAGAAATCTGAGTAGTTACAGTACTTCTATCTCTCTTTCAGACTCAGTTGAAAGTCCTTTGCTTGTCACAATAAGTGACTATGGGGTTTTCCTGAGTAATGGATGTTTATTTTGTAGCATTTTTAAATAGGTTTCTGTTGATTAGTAACTGTGTTATTAAAGGGGACAGAACATGCACATTTACAGCTCTATATTTTTAATCTGGGACTACACTGAAATTTCTTCTGATGATTTGCAGTTCAAAAAAACTCCTTATTTAACTCATACTGACCCTTTATGCAGCCCCTCAGTTCAGCCTTTGTCTAAAACAGGCTGTTTTAGTTCACCTCTTTAAGGCCCCCCTCCCGAGGAGCCCACTCTGATCTGATTGACAAGCTCTTGGAAGCTGCATCTCGTCAGACTTCCACCAACTCTGGAGGCTATGTCAACAAACCATGAAACATATAGTAGTAGGATTTCACAACTTTTTCTTGTTCTTTACTCAATATATCAACTTCTCAAATACATCCTGCATGTTCGAGCTGAAATTCGATCCATGTGGACAATGCAATCAATGGAAAAACCTTAGCAACAAAGGCTGTGAAATGGACACCAGTTTATGGGTGCGCATAACAAGTTAGAAAAACCATCACAAACAAAGCATTGAGAGCAGGTTGAAGCCTGGGGTTTGGAACTTTGACCATCTTTAGCATAGATATCCAACATCCCTTAAATGGCAACAAACATCATTATCATTGTAATAAAGTATATGGGACAGAAAGAACACACCGTGCGCACAAAGTCCTTTTTGGTCTGTGCCAGCATTTGTAATTTGAACATTGGTATTCAAAGGACTTTGGTCTCTATCAATCATGGAACCACAGTGGGTACAAGTAACAGGAAAAAATAAGTTCGACATTAACTGGCAGCCCATCCTCACACCAAGTAACACCATCAGCATAGCACATTTAACTCACAGATCACAAAGTAGACAATTGCTAAAAAAGGTGGCTGTCTTGGGAGATAAGGGAGATGGGTTCTGACCCATAGTATCAGGCTGATGTCACTCAGGATGAGCAAGTTGCCACCTCAGTCAGGCCCCTACTAGTATACACACCTGTCACACCTCAGGCCATTTCAGTCTACCTCCAGCTGATCCAAGACCGACCACACAACAACTACAGTGCAAAAACACTCTCTACACATTTCTACACTAGTGATAGGGTTTATGACTCTGTGAAGGAATCTCAGTTAATATCCAAGATCATCTCAATACAGATACATTTTCCTTTCCTCTGCATGTGTTTGAAAAGTACAAGTGTAATGTGACCCCACTATAAAAGTTTCTCTGATCTTTGTATTTATGATGTGCTTACTCCAGAGGCAGGAAACCAACTCTGCTCATAAGAAAGGGAGAGGGATCCAATCTTTCCCAAATCTCTAATCTCTAAGAGTTGGTTATGTTTGAGAGATAGTTTAAAAAGACTGTTCATATATTAAATAGTCAGTTTTAACTGATATCCTGGGATGTGATCCATGTCGGCTCCTGGAAAATATTCATATACAAATGCTGATTGTTAACAGTGTCTGTTTCATAGCTGCCATGTCGGTCACATGTTGCTCAAGGGACATTTGCTCAAATCATGAGCAAGGGAGAGCAGATATCATAAATATGAGCAGGATGGCAGATGGAGGCTAGAAACAATGCATTTTATGCATTTTATTTTATGCAATGTGTTTTCTCATTTTCCCTGTGAGGCCCTGTTGTGGACCAGGGCAGTAGTTTTAACATTAAACCTGCATTAATTGATTTTTTGGCCACTTAGGGGCAACATCTCAAGCTGTAAACACAACACTGACATATTACTGTACTACCTCAAAGGATCTTTCAGTTAATTTTTTTCTTGCACTTTTTATTGCACTTTATTGCATTTTTTATTATTATTACTGCACCTCTTGTAAACATTTTAATTCAACCTTTACTTCAAGCAAAATTTCCTTAATATGGAAAACAGATCAGGTGCTTCCATTGCATAGAGGTGGTGACATTCGTGACCTGAACAACCACCACCCATCCAGCTACCATCCATGCAAACTGTCCTGTCTGTCCAAACTCTTAGAATCACTGGTCAACTCACAACTACGTGGTTTCCTAGAGAACAATAATGTCCTTCAGCCAGCAGTCAGGCTTCAGACCAATTCACAGTACAATAACTGCTGCAACTACTGTTATGGATGACATTATTGACTCACTTGATAAAAAGTGACATTGTGCTGCACTTTTTTTTAGATCTGTCCATGGATTTTGGTACTGCTGATCACAACATTTTGTTAAATAAGCTTCTCTTTGTGGGTTTTGATGCTTCTGCTTACAGTTGGTCAATCATATCTTTCTGGTAGAGTTCAAACTGTTGTTGTCAAAGGTTTCAAATCAAACTTTTGATAAAGTTGTCCCCCAAGGATCAACATTAGGCCCCCTGCTATTTACTCTATACATAAACAACTTTTTTTTCAGGCCTTCTTCAGTTTACAGTCTGCTTTAGACGACCCCCAAACCTCTCTGTTTGATTTAAAACTTGTTCTAAACCCAAAAAAGAAAATGTGTGCATCTCACAAGAGCACAGACAATTGATGTTCCCACACATATGGAGAACTAATTGACACAGTGCGGCATTATAAATACTTAGTACTTTGATTACACAGCAGATTGTCCTACAAAACTCATGTTGAACATCTTGTTCAAAAACTAAAAATTCAAGTTGGATTATTGTACTGGAACAGAGCTTGTTTCTCTTTTCAAAGCAGAAGACACATTATACACTCTACTTTATTGTCCACGTTGGATTATGGAGATATCCTGTATGTTCATGCTACTGCCACCACCCTTAGACCCCTGGACACTATCTACCACAGTACCATTCAATTCATGACAGCAGACAGCTAGCTTAAAGTCAGAGACACTTGTTCCTTTAGAGGGACTCTGCTATTCTTCAGAATGTGATTCTTTTAAGTAACGTGTCTGAGTGTGTATGATGATTGTTTTGTGATTGTGACGAGAATGAACCATCTTATTTTAATCCTGTGTAAATGTAACCTATTCTCATGTCTCTCTTGCAAAAGATATCATGATCTCAATGAGGTTTCCTGAATAAATAAAGCTTAATAAATAATAACTATTTGTTAACAAAATAGCTGAAAGATGCTCTCATTTAGCTAACGACACTTTTGTCCATATTAATATTTAATCTTGAGCTCAGGCTCATCCCACACAGTGAGGCCTGTCTGTTTCTTAACTAGCTAATGCAACCACAGTACATACTCTTGCAGGCTTCATTTGACCATAGTGTTGCTTAGGTAAGTGGTTGACCCATAGCCAGGGGGTCCACAATATAATTTGCTATAAATTACTAGCGCCAAGGTGTGCATTAAAACAGGTACGACTCATCTGGGGTTATGGTATGTAACCAGCATTGTGTCCATTACTCTCACCCACGTTAGCTTTGGGCCAATAGAAACTCTGATATGACTGTGACAAAAAGGGAGTTTTTCCTTCCTGCTGTCACCAAGTGCTTGCTCATGGGGGAATGTTGGGTCTCTGTAAAATAAAGATTACAGTCTAGACCTGCTCTATGTGCGAAATGCCCTGAGATAACAACTATCTGTTGTGATTTGAATTGACTTGATATCACATCAATCTATCATGAATCACTCACTTCACTCATATATCGAGTTTGGTTTCATTGAGAAAAGCTAGGGGAGACCAAAATGCACATGTGTTTTCAGGTGCTAGTGAACAAAGTCACGAAGCCAGCCAAGCTAAAGCAACATCTGATTACAAAGCACCCAGAATATGAGGACAAAAAAAATTTGGTCAAAAGATCAAGGAATACATCCGCCAGAAAACATGGAGGATCTGGCCACAACTTCAGAGAAAGCACAGAGGGCTCATAAACTCACATTTCCAGCAGCGTTTGAAATGTGTGAAGTTATGCCTGGGACAGAGGCAGCTAATAAACTGAAAGCTGTACCTCTCTCAAATGACACGGTGAGGAGAATTTAAGAATTCTCGGTTGACATTCAGTCACAGCTACTGGACAGATTGATTTCCTGTGATTTTCTATTCAGTTGGACAAATCAACAGATATTGCCAGTGCGGCTCAGTTGATTGTTCTCTATCCATGGGAAGGGAACATTTTGGAGGACTTTCTGTTCTGCAAGAAGGTGCCTGGGAGGACAACGGGTGAGTATAAATGCTGTTAAGTTGAGTCCAAATGTAATTTGAATAAAATGACCCTCTGTTTAAAAGTATATAAGTGATATTAACATTATTCAAATGGAAATGTGTTTCTGTTTATCACTATGAAACAGGTCTGAATCATTTAGGTTGAAAATTGAGAAGGTCTTGGAAAAATTTCTCCCATGTAAGGGGTCCCTGGCCCTAAAATATTTGAGAACCCCTGGCTTAAGTGACAAAGAGACCGGCCAACTCAGCTTTTTGGCATTGTCACACTTGATCAGTGATGATATAGATCAAGTTGGGTCCAACAAACCATAATAGATTATATAACAGTAAGTAGCATATGTTTTCTGAGCCATTGCATTACACATTCTGAAGCAAATCCAAATGCCGTTTGTCAAAAAATGTCTATAGACAACTTTGGAAATATGGAAGTCATAATGATTTTAAAAATGGTCACAGCAAAGCCTTATTAACTTAATGGGCTCTCAGATTTACAACAGAGAAAGAATTACGATGACACTTAAAACTGAGTTAGTATTAAGAGATCTACGTAATGTAGATTTGCAGGGCTGAAAATAGCTTATTTCCTGGCTGCCATTGTGGCAGCAGTTTGAGGCTGCAAGAACAGAGAGTAAGCCCCTGTAAGTTTGGGGCTAAATTTATCATACTGATGAGTAATTGTTTGTACTGCCATAAACATCTATCTTCATTCATTGCCTTCCATTCATTGTTTCATAAGGTTCTCCAGAATGTGTTTTTCTCTCTCAACAGTCTACATGGATCCTTTTTGCTAATCTTCTGAGTAACAACCAGATGGTTGCTCACAGAAAACATCAGTGCTTGCAAATGGTGACCCATTGCCCAACCGACAAAGACACAGCTTGGACTAATTTGTACAGTATCACAGTTGGATTTGAAATAACAGTGAGACAAATGTTCTGAAATTTAGCATCCAGGATGTTGTTATGCCTCCTCTTTAATGTTTTCCCTCAAGCAAATAGATTAATTCTGCACCCTAGCAATTTGTTGAATTATCTGTTTCTGTTATTTAGCAGCTGCAACCTAGCAACTAGCAGCTATACAGAGCCATAACTGAATCACCTGATCTCACCTTGACCTGCCTGATTCAAACAGTCCTTATACTGTGTTTGTGATCTTTTTTGCATTCTTTACAGCACATTAACTGGAAAATGATATTTAACTGAGAAACAAACTCAATGGCCTCTCCTGAAAGTATCTCTTGTTGGCCAAATGGTGAACATTTAATTTATCCCACTGAGACTAATTTCATGGAAGTCCACTCATCCTTGCTCCTTTGGCAAATCAAAACATGTTCAGGCCGAAGAGAGTATTATGGTTTGTGAGGTTTGTGGAGCAATAATGGTCAATGGAATCTTGAACTTAGGACCCCCCTCCAGTCAAAAATGTGTTTTTCTTCTTGTTCCTTCAATTGAAGTTTGAGCTTCACTGCGCAGAATGACGTATGGTTAGAGTTTGACACTGGAAGGCGGTATTCATATTCATCTGCTGAACGTGGAAAGTTTCTCTGTGCATCTAAAATCTGAGTTTAAGGCATTAACCTATAAGCATGATTTGTGACATCACGACAATCAAGTATGCAACAAGTGCACATTGAGAATGGACTTTTCAGTAAAGCAGCAGACATCTTGTGTCCAGCAGTTAAACTTTTAAAATACTTGCATATTCATAGATTCTGCATTTTTCAATGAGGAAGAAGTTGAAGGCACAGCCGCAGGAACATGATTTCAGTTGGGGGTGTTGACTATTTGAATGTTTTTGTGGAAAACCATATTAGACACAAATTATTAGTCTTTATATGTCTTCAAACATTTTCTGGAGGAGATCTTCAACATAATTTATGATGCTACCTAAAGAAAATGTGGTCTTCAAGTCTTCGAAAACACTTTCTGCTTGTGGCTTCTCTTTTTTCCATCACAGCATCATTATGACGCTGTATATTATATTGTCATTATTTACTTTGTTTCTACTGCTGAAATGCACAGCTGATCAAGTAGATTGACCCCTTCATGACTGATATTGATCCCACATTGTTTAAACATGCATTCACAAGATGAAGTATGCAGTAGATTTGAGATCAGGATGTATGATATTGTCCATACTGTCCAAATGCTGTTTGGGCCTTCTGTAAATTAAGTGTCTTAGCCTAAATGGTCAGGACTGATATTGTCTAATTAATTAACATCCTTGATTAATTAGCTGTCTAATTAATCAAGGATATTGAAGCTGGCCACTGTTGACTCTGTGTTTCTATGTATTTTCATAAATGTAAGTAAATGTAAATGTCCTCAAGGTTTTTCTCATAAAGTAAAGGGAGTGCAGTAATTATTTTTTTCTTCGAAATCCGAAGACCTTGACTTCCTAGTCATTTGTAAGGAAGCCCCACAATTCGGACTTGGCTCTTTTTTTCTAATTTTAATTGATTTAATACCCTGAAAGTCCTCTGGGCTTCCGCTGAAGTCCGCTCTATGGTTTTGATGGCTGAAAAGAAAGAATTACAACAATTATGAATTGTAATTAATATTCTCAGCCTGTAGCTACAACCTGAATACAAACTCTGACACAGGGGGCACACATCGCTTTGCACACAATGTTTCATTTAGTTGAATTTCATTAAAGTCATAAGATGAATAGTATTTTTTTTTAATAGAATTGAGTATTTGCTTCTACTTGATGGTTGAAATTAGAGAATGAAATTGTCGGGACACCCTTTATTCAAAAATATAAAAAAATCAAATTATTTATTTTAAAATAACTTTGAACCACCAAAAAAAGAAAAAGTGTGAGAAGAAAACTGTGCAGAGGCTCAAAACCTGTCCAAACTTTGTAGAAGCACCACAAACAGCACAAGTCAATTACACATAACCTTTGAAAAAGGATGATGCTACTCAGCTGACATCATCTTATGTATTATTTCCTACAACCCCAAATAATCGACAGAAATAAAATCTGGGCACTTTCATCAATAATAAATAAATGAAAAGGAGTTTTCTTTCAACCCAGGGTCAAATGTTGGATAGAGAAGCTAAAGCTTAAGACTGATAGTGGCAGTGTATTGATTTCAGAGGTCTAACTGCTGCTCTGCAAAGATTCTTGGTTGAGGTTGACCTTTGTTAAGATGTGTAGCCTTTCAACTCAAACCCTCTGTAGCTCAGTTTGATGTCTTCAAAGCACATACAGTGTAGTTTCTGATGGGTGTGGTGTTATAGCTTTGGAAGTACAGTAACATCAGTAGTGGATGAAAGTGCAAAATAGTAGATAAAGTCTAAATATCTCACTTTCCTTATAGATGTGATGAAATATATACTACACATTACATACATACATAATGTTTACATTTTGTGAGACACATTAAGACTCTAATAGATTCAATACCTTTGTAACATCATTTGCAGCATATAATTATTTTTTTTCCCCAAAAAAATAAAGCATTCATATTGCCACTTTAAATAAAGTTGGCAATCTTGGAAACGATAAGCACTCAAACCACACAACCTTGACTTGTTAAAATACGTGCATTAACATATCATGATAAACAGTATAACCTTGGTTTCTAACAGTAATGATTCATGTCATTACATACTGTTGTTACATAAGTGTTTATTGTTGCTGCTTTCTGTTTTGTGTAAGTAAACAATCCCTGCTATAGACGTATGCATGTACAGTACGATACAATACTCTAAGCAAAATATTCTACATGTGCATTCAAAACTACTGTCAGAGCACCCATCACTCTCTGGAAATCTAAAAGTCATGTTATCTGACCGGAGGCTTCTCAGACTGCACATCACCAGAGATGAATCCTAATCTAAATTTGTATTCCATGTGAGAATGAGAGTCAGCCAGCTACCTGCTATGCAGCAGATCTTTCACATAACAATTACAGTGCAATCTCAGAACTCAAGATTTGGGCAGCTACAATATTGCAAATGCAATGTCTGATGTATATCTGTGTTGAAGATCTGTGAAGAATGCAATAAAACTTTAAAACATTTCTTTTCTCTCAAGTTTTCCTCAAATAAACTGTATGTAAGGCCATAACACTATAACATATGCAACATAATCATTAAGCATGTGTCAATGTTACTGCTGCTTTGTCACAGATTACATGATTCGAGCCAATTTTTTTTATTTTTGTCTTAATCCTACCAAGTCAATAGGCTGAAGTGATGTCTTTTGGTGAATTATAGATGATACAGAATCTAATTCTTTGTTTTGCCCGTTTATACTGCCCTCTCAGCCAGATCTGACTGTTGCAAAAAGATTTTAAATCTCAGTGAAACCTGGTTAAATCAAGGTGAAATAAAATTCACAATACTTGACTGACCACCTCTTGGTATGTAAATAATTAGAATCTTCAAATTTAATATTAAATAATATTAAAATCTTCAAATATTATTAAAGCATTAGACTTACTTCACTAAAATCCCATTCAAAACAACTTTCATTCATTTTCAAACAAAATGTTAATGATAAACATGTGAAGCTTCTGAGAACATTATAATGTCTTAGAAACAATACATGTCTAAGATTTTGGACATCAAACAAAGCAAAAGTGTAATGACTTATTGTAATGTGTATTTATAAGTGTTACGCTGTCGCCAATCCACAAGTGTGTGGCGTAGAAGGGGCTCCTCCATGAGTTCATTGGTGGTTATTGCCATAATGCTGATATTAAGAATTAAAACAAAGTTATAACTGTTAGAACAAGATCAATCAGCACAGTTTGCCAGTTTTATCATCTTCACGGTTCTGTCCTTATCTATGAGTGAATCACAAACACTACCAACTACATCACTTCAGTAACCTAAAACTGACAACTTCTCACGGAAGGTTCGTGATGTGAAATCAAAACTATTAAATGTTTAAACCTTGTAGTTCAGATCTTGCCTTATGCCTTATGTTGATTTCTGCTTTGAATAATCCAGGACCCAGATGCTGCATATGGCTGCATATTGCCAGAAGGATTCAGTCTTATCATTTTAGGGGTCATATTAGGGATCCGCCTGAGGACTGACCTTAGACTTTGAACCTGAAGGTTTTTCCTTTTTTTTTTAACTTGTTTTACCTGTCGTCTAATTGTGTAGATTTGGAGCTAAAGTGGCAAAAGCAACAGCTAATATCATCACAGTCAGTCCTGATTCCCTCTTCTTTTAAGGTAAGCTTGGCATTTTTCCACCTAAGTTTTAGGTCTTGTCACACCGTCTTGCAGATAAACAATCTTCACTCCTTTTCAGTCACTTATCATTTTAGGAATCATATTAGAGATCCGCCTGAGGACTGACCTTAGACTTTGAACCTGAAGGTTTTTCCTTTTTTCTTACTTGTTTTACCTGTCGTCTCTTTGTGTAGATTTGGAGCTAAAGTGGCAAAAGCAACAGCTAATATCATCATAGTCACAACTGATTCCTTCTTCTTTAAGGTAAGCTTGGCCTTTTTCCAACTAAGTTTTAGGTCTTGTCACACAGTCTTGTAAAAAAACAATCCACTGTAAGGACTAGCTATGTGTGTGTGTGTGTGTGTGTGTGTGTGTGTGTGTGTGTGTGTGTGTGCATGTGTATGTGTATGCTTCCTCTTGAATACAGTACACTAAATAAGGGTTATTTTCACTTTTATTGCAAATATTATACAATTACTTAGTGTCTACAAAACAGTACTTTGTGGTAGAAAAACAGCCTATATGCATCTTTGGGTATGTCTCTGAAAGCTCCTCATTTTATAAAAACAGAGAAAAAACAGACCTGCCAGGGCTGAAATGTGCTTAAAAGTGAAATAAAAATGTCAGGTATTGCACAGAAATTAAAAACACACCCGGGTGGGTAAAGTGGATGAAGGCTGGATAAACTGAATATACTAGTTACGATAGGCTGACTCCATCTGTGGCTGCCAGACATAGCAGCTCCAGCATTGGTTGACCAGCTGACATTTTTCCTTTGCCTCTCCTGTCGGTGCTGATGGAAAGCTTTGTAACAGGTGGTCTTCGATGACTGCCAATGCCTTGTGACTGCTGAACCTCAGGCTCCAGCTGCACAGGCAGTCAGCACCATATGGGAGCTGTGATAAGAAAATGAAGATCACTGAATTGTGTTCAACATTAATGCATACACACACTCTCAGACAGATGCACATATCTGCCTCAGTTGCAAAATCCCCATTCAGCTTTCAAGATGCACATAGACAAAATACAATATTTGTATCCCTTTTGCTAAAGATATGCTTTTATTCATGCTTCACGTTTTTGACATCTTATTTTGAAAACCGGACATTGTCAATGTGTATCCGCCCTGTCAGCTCGCTCTCGGTCGGTTCAATGCATTTGCCATAAAGGTTAGAGTACGCGTGCACTCCAAATTTAGGGACGGCTGGTTTTACCAGGAGTTTCGAGTGACAGCTAGTTTAATCACAGTCATATATCGTGGGACCCGCGAGCGCAGTTTCCATGGGAACACTGCTGTCCAGGCTTCCGTCGATCCGTCGAGGCTATCGTCATACGGAAGTGGGCGTGGTTTCATCTAATCGGCGTTGGAAAAAGATCACAGACAGGCGATAAAAGAGGACACACCGCGTCCTTTGGTGTTATTACACAGCTGGAGGTAACATGATGTCTTCTGAGAAAGTTTTCTGTAACCATTAACCACTATGACGGTTATTTCATGTTGTTTGTTGAATATAAGAGCAAATCATGACATGTCAAATCATGCAGCTGGCTTCCCTGCCAAACTAGTTAAACAAATCAAAACCCCTCAGAGGCAATGCATGCATGACTGTTATCTTATTTTTCTAAATATAATATGTGTTCTTGAACAGAGCAATAAGAGGAAAATAGGAAAAGCCTACGTGGGATTCAACAAACTGTCTTAGCTGCCTGACTTTGTAAATCGCTCGTTTCAACCTGATAAATGTCACCTGTTCATGAGAAGGTGCTGATTCGAGAGATGTGATCATTAGCATAATCCACGTCCCTAAAATTGCCATATAATGCTCCATATTCTGTTGCGTTTTTGGGCGAGTTTCTTTCACAAAAAAGTTCCCAAAGAGTAAAAAACCGTCAGCTTCAAGTCCTTCTTTCACAAATCAGAAGACAAACACATAACAAATTTAGGAGTGACAATAGGAGACCAGAAGCAATTAGAAAATATGAATCCAGCTAAGATGTCATCAGAACAGCTCTGTGACAGAAATAAAGAGGGAATGCTTTGACTTGAAGTTAGATGCTAAAAAACAGCAAAGCGCTCCATGATGAAAGGTGGTCAAGGATGCAACATTCACAGAGATATTAGAGGAGAATATTATAGTCTACAAGTGACGTTACTCTGTCAGCTGCAACACAGGATGATACTGACAGAGACCTGCAGAGACACACAGAGGCAGCTGTCCGAGTGAAAGAAGTTTCCAAGCAACAACTGAAATGTAGAAGTTGCTGCGCCAAAATATGGCCATTAACATGATAAAATCTAAAAAACCTCATATATAAATTGGCAGCCATGATGATGAAAATATTGTAAACAGAACATACATTTTGTATTAAGTTTGTTTTATCATACAATAATTTTTTGTTAATATCGGTTTCATATTTAAACTCAAAATGAATTCAGATTAGGACATTAAAATTGTCAGTCAAACAAGTGCTGCTCTGCAGTGAAGAAAGGCAGAGATAATCTATTCATGACATGTATGACAAAAACAAAGTTAGGGAAAAGTTTCTTCGGGGGACAAAAACAGAAAAAGAATCACCTCATGTGTGGATTTTCTGGGCAATTTAATTTGAAATCAATAGTCTGACAAATATGCTGACATACTGACATGAAGCTCTCATCAGAGCTGATGAAGGCTTCATGTTTTTCCACATGCTATAAGAACAATTGAGTCTTCATCACTATTATACTATAACAACAACCACAACAACGATAGTAATAACATAAATATAACAGCATAATGGAAAACATATTTAATGTGATCCCTGAAGATGCATGCAGGTGGCTATAATACTGTTTTTGACAGTTTCAATCCAAAGTTAATAGCTGATTATACATTCATTATATATTACAATTATGTAACATGTTGTTTTCATTCAGCAAGCATGTCAATGAAGCACAGCAAGCCCAACTTCAGCCAGTCTCAGGTGTCTGAGATGGTGAAGAAACTCTTCAAGCTGACTCCATCCAAAATCCGCTCGTTGCCCAGCTACGATGACCAGAACTTTCACGTGGTGCCTGTCGAGGGCGGCGAGTATGTTTTGAAGATCATGAACTCTGAAGACAGCAAGAACCCCACCCTGATTGAGATGCAAACATATGCTATGTCCTTCCTGCACCAGAATGGACTTCCTGCCCAAACAACCCTGCCCACCACCACAGGACAGCTCATGAGTCTGGAGGAAATAGGTATGACACCAGTCAGTCACACAGTTGAGGCTTGAGGGACGCTGCCGTAACACTTGGGATGAAAAGTTATAGGTATATAAGGAGAATCCAGGAAAGTAAACAGTGGTCAATAGAAACAGCTGGAGGAGCCTTTTTTTTCCAAATATCTGTAGTAGTAAAAGCTTCTTACAGAAGTACACATTAGTGTGTGCAGGTAAATATAAAAAAACATAAATCTTCATGAAAAGAAAGCCAAACCAAAGCCATGTCTAATGTATGCCTACATTCATTACATGATTTTAGACATAATTATGGCTGTTGATGGTCATTAGTACACATGAGATAGTTGTATTTTAAATTCAGGGTTAATAACAGTACTGCTATTTGGTTTTCACTTCACGCATTCCTTCTACATTCCTATATGTTATTATAGTGATATTCACTGATCCATGAGGGAAAAATTCATGTATTAATCCGCTCAGATACCACCAGCCACTCAATAATTAAATCATGGATGCCTCAGGATTTAACAGCTTCACTTTACAATATGTAGCTTGTTTGACATTTGACAGTAATAAATCTATAGGATGCCATGTATTATACAAGATAAGCATCCGTGAGCATGCGTGTACATGCTGAATAGTTGAAATTGGCCCTGGGCTGTTTCTGAAAGCTCATAAAGGTAAGTGAAGAGCTATGCTGCGGGAAATTGACCAGTGGAGGAGGTAGATTAACACGTCGTGCCTCAAGGCTTAAAAAAAAGAACATTGGTAGCTTCAGTCTTTTGCAATTTTGCAGATTCTGGAGGTAGCAATATTAATACTCACACACTTCAGTAATGATTAGTGTGCCCCTGAGCAAGGCCACAACATACAGGTCATATTTTATGAGGGCTAAGAGAGAGTGAAATATCTGTAATACTAATCCTGTCTTTACCTTTTGCAGATTGTGGCTATGGCTGTCAGAAGTACCTGGTGCGGCTGTTGACTTATTTGCCTGGAACCACTATTTCCAAGGTTCCTCTCTCACCGCAGTTACTTTATGAAACCGGCAAAACAGCAGCCAGAATGGACAAAATCCTACAAGAGGTACAATAGTAACACCACTGTGAAACATTTAGATCATTTACGTTGTTTATTGAGGAATTCGGGATGTACCCATAGTGAGATGTATGAGTCAGCGGTTGTGAAGCATGAATGAGACAGGTGATGCCAATCAGAGAATACGAGTGCCCGAACAAACATCATGTTTAATTTTTTTCCAGATGGAACATCCTCATCTTAGTGTGCTGCAGAGGGAGGGGTTCAAGTGGAGTCTGTCGAATGTTCCCCTCCTGGAAACGTACCTCTATGTGTTAGATGGGGATCCTCTCCAGGAGGTTGTGAAGTCTGTCATTCATCAGTACAAGACCTCTGTGGTCCCCAAATACTCCAGTTTCCGCAAGTGTAAGTTAGATTACCTCCTAGATAGTTTTGACTTGCATTTGAAATCTGTTTTTTATTACATTGTCATTGAGTTAATGTTTTAATTGCTATAAAAGGGGAGCATGAGTGTTCTATTTTGACACTGCCCTATATTACATTCATACATATTTAAACACACTTAATACACTCTTGTACTCACCTCCCTTGACACAGCTGGGACCTTGTTCAAGGGCTACTCACTGGCAGCTTGTGTAATGTCAGTAGAGACTGGATATGTCACTGAATACATGAGGGACAATGTATTAAGTACAAAATTTTGTATTTTATTTATCTTTGTCCTAAGGCATTAACCATGGGGACTTCAATGACCTCAATGTGCTTGTGCAACCTGATGAGAATGACGGCTACAAGATTTCTGGCATCCTTGACTTTGGCGACATGAACAGTGGCTACTACATCCACGAGCTAGCCATCACCTTAATGTACATGATGAACGAGCACCCTCACCCCATTGAGGTGGGTGGACCTATCCTAGCAGGCTGGGAAAGTGTCCTGCCCCTCAATGAGACAGAGAAAGATTGCCTCTATGTGTTGGTCCTCTCCCGCTTCTGCCAGTCGTTGGTTTTTGCTCGTTACTCTGTGACCTTGCAACCTGAAAATGCAGAGTATCTGATGATTTCATCCAAGAAGGGCATCCACGTTGTCCGTCAACTCTGGGAGTTAGGGAAGGAGCATATGGAGAAGGTGTGGTTCCAGAGTGCTGCCCAATTCAGTGACAGAAAGTGAGAATTATGTGAGAAAAGCCATTCACATATTCTTCTGAATCATCCGTGCAAGTCATAAATCATTTTAAGATCACTAGTCAAAAGCAATAGATATTATGTTTTCACAGTTGAAATAAGTTTAATGATACATTTTTTCTCAAGTATGCAAGAGGAAGTACTGATACTGTATGGTATGAATGGTAATGGTAAATACCAGAATCAGAAAGCATTTAGGCAACAGTGCAGAGCACTGAGTAACTTGATAAGTAACTCATAATCATTTCTGGCAGCTCTAACTGACCATCTGAGCAACTTGGTCATGTTTAATAAGTGCCTTAAGTCATCAGGGTCTGTAGTCTTTAGTGAACTTTTGTACAAACATTACCATAATAGTCTATTTATACAGTAGATGTAGACAAATCAACATACTGTATCATCAAATAACTTTGTCTCTGGAACAATATACTGCATGTGCCATCAGCTGTAGTGTTTTTACCAATTCAGTTTGTTGATCAAGTGCAAAGTTCTCCAAGCAAGATTGGAAGTGCAATCACCACATCACTTTATACTGTGCAGCACAACACTGCATTTCACCAGCAAATAGCTAACTCAATATGAAATTTCCTTTCATCATTGCTTAAACCAAGGCAGTGGGGGCTGTAAATATTTAATAGCCCACATGTCTTCTGCAGCCAATTGAACTTTAAAAATACAAACATCAGTTAGAACAAGATGTTTTTATTCAAAGTTTTATCACTATGTTTCTTCACAGTGATCAAAGTTCACAATCACATAAGCGCAGGGTTTGATTCCCTGTAGCTGGACCAATGAACACAAATGTCCTATGCTGGACCAAACCCTGATGCCATGTATGTAAGACGCTTTAGTTAGACACCACCTGTGCACTAACGAAAACCATCAATATGCTGTGCATCCTGACAGTAAAATGGTCCCTTTTTACTGTGTATATGTGATTGTAATGAGGCATAAGGGATAAGGAGAACTGAGATACAATGCAGTCTTCTTCATTGTGGTTCTTGTGCCTGGACAAGCAAATTGTATCTGATTTGCCAAGCAAAAAAAAAAAGCATTAATGCTTAGCTCTCATGACTCAGGTCACATGTTAACTAACTTGCAATAAATTATAGGTGCTAATTAGCAATCCTACCACATGGATTGTTGTTCATACAGGTCCTAGGTGCATTATGACATTCTATTATTGTGGGAAATGTACCTCAACTTTCTGTATTTAATGGTGGCCAGATGTAATCAGTTTAATAATTTTATTCTGATTCAGTTACCTCAATAAATAAACAAAAAACAGTAAGAGTCTGGTACATTTTGTCATGTTTTTTGACATAAGCGTGTGTGTTGGTAAGAAACATTTGTAGTACAACTACATTAGTTTGCTGACCACATGTATTATTCTCAACTGAAAGAGGCTTAAATCTTAGAGCAAGGTCCCCAAAACTCCACTGACCTGTAAGTCAGTCAGAGGCAGGGTGACTCAGACAAAATATTCTCGACACATGTATCATTCAGGCCATTAGGTGAACCTTGTAAAGAATCATTTGCCTCGAGTTTGGATTATTCTGTCTTGTCTTTGGAGTGTCTTATTTTTCTGTCTCAATATTATAAAAACACGCTTTTACAGGTGAGCTCCGTCCATAATACAGATGTTAGATTAAATATGTAGAGGAACAACATGAGCAAAGTGAGGCCATATTGTGTCTAGGTCATCTATTTTAAATGGTCTTACAACATTGTAATTTATAGCACTCAAGTCTTGTCCTGAGGAATATACTTACTCTCACGTTGTTATCTTAACCTGCTCTTCTACTGACTAATGGGCACCTCTGTGGTTGCTTAGTAAATAATTGATTTGAATGATCTTTTACCTAAATTGTAAAAAAAGGCCTTTTTGATGGCTACACAAACAAGAATGTGTAGTTACCACTTAACTCATATCTATTATAAAACACTAACACAAGCTGATGTCCAAAGGGCTATTTGAGTAGACTTGTTAATAGAATATTAACTGTAGTCAGAAAGTTGTCTGTCTTCAGTCTGTTATGTTTCAGAACCACTTGACTTTTAGATACTAAAATGTGTACTGATTTGTGGAAGAAATGATTTCACTGCTGTTACTGTTGTTGCTCTTTCTAATTAAATAACTGTAAGAGCCTTTAAAGAAAACCAGTAGCAGTAGAAACATATGTAAAAGTGCTTGGAGTGTAAAAACACTGTTGCCATGCTGCAATTATGTACGTGATACGGTATTTGGCAACTTTTGGTTACTCGGTACCTTTAAATGTCAGTGCATTGCCACATTAAATTTCTGTTTAATTTGTGAAAATAGTTTAATCCTCACTAACACAGTTGTCCCAGAAAATTAATGTGACAAAACTGTTATCTAGGGTTGCACAAATCCATCATAATCCAAAGAAAATAACCCACCAGTCCAACTCAGAATGGTTTAAACAATTCAGCAAAACTGTAAACAAATACGGGAATCTGTTAAAGCCTCAGATGCCAATATATTTGTCAAAAATATGGAACAAAGACCTTGTGTCATTGTCTGCTCATATCCTGCAGCCAAGAGGTTCATCACACTGACTCTCTTCCACATTCCAGTTGTTGCTCATGTTCCAAGTCTGAACAAATCCTCTGTTAGTCTTGGCTGTTCTCTGTCATTATGTGAGGAACACTATGTCCTCAAACTCTAGATTAAAATTCATTTTAAACGTGTACTTTGATTTTTTAGTTTGGCTCATGTCCCATCTGCTAACATGGAGGGGGAGGAACTCATGACCTTTACTGCAGCCAGCCACCAGGGGGCGATCGAGATGTTTTGGCTTCACTTTTGGGGAGCTGTCATGATGTCCATATTTATATACAGTCATGAGTGGAACCATCTATTGATGGCACAGTTTAAATACACTAACGAATATGCTAATATTAAAATTACACTTGTTCCACTGGCATCTAGGTGTTTTTTAAAGTCCCCAAACAGCTTTATAGTGTTAATTTGAAATTGTCATTTTAAAGAATGACAATTTTTACAAAGTGTGGCCATTATATGTTTTCTTGTCTTCCCTGCGAGTCCAGCTTGGTTCATCTGACCTTTACCTAACACATTACGGCAGTCTCCCGGTCATGAGAGTCTGGTCTGCTCCGCTCTGTAAATGAATGCCATTTGGTCATACCATCACTGCCTGGCAGAGCTGTTTTTAAGTCTTTTGGTCCAAGTCAAGTCTCAAGTCTGAGATGTGACTTGCAAATCAAAAAGTAGCCAAAGTCTTTCGGTCTATCTATCCAAATAATTTCTTTTTTAATGGAAACAATCTAGTTTTCATTTCAACGCATCCCTACTTGGCCATATTAAAACAAGGATCAGTGCTATAAGCTATAATGAATAGACATCATAGTGCACTTAAAATTGATTTATTTTAAACATATAAAGAAACGGATGTTGACTGAACTTAATTTTAAGTTTTGTTTTGTTTTTTTTGGTTCAGTTGACTCAACACATTTAACATTATACCTAGTTCAGTTATATTTTAAGGCAGCTGTCACTTACATTTTCATGTTGAAACTGTTTTTTTTTTTTTTAATAGTGTAATGTAAAAAACTGAACCTATGACTCAAATGTGTAGCTTTAATTTTAAATGTCAGAAAGATACAGATTTATGGAATGATGTAGAGTAATGTAGAGTATGGTAATTTGTTATTAATGTTATGAAGATCAGTTCCCAGCTAGCAAAACTGTATCAGTCCACATGTGGCCTGAATCACACGTACCGGTGTAGGTGCAGTATCTGGTTGGGTGGCTCAGGGTCCTAGATGTGTTCTGCAGAGTAATGATGACGCACTTCCTTGTCGTCTTCATTTGTTAATTAACATTAGTTAATGTTAAATAATTGATCTAAGAATAATATAAAAGAATATTGTCCTATGCAATGAGTTCTGTTTGTTTGTTTGGAGTTAGTGCATGTCTTGCTATGGAGAATTTATCAGTTTTTCGGGTTCTAGCTCCATGCTATAGCTAATTGGTGTGCTGCCAAACCATTCAGGGTAGGTGCTGTACAATTATTGTTCCACATGTTGGAGTAAATAGATTCAATCATATACAAAATCACTCTATGCACTGTTGTGGCCAAATCCAATCAACTGCAGTGCCTTAGACTCATGATTTAAGGCACACAATACACATACTGTATCTGGTGTTTACATGACATGACAAGTCTTGCCACAGTGACACAGTGTGTTAAGTTTCTTCAGTCTGTGTTGACAGATCAGTCACAGTATGTCTATCACTTCGCTGCAGACATAGCAGTGGTTTTTGTTAGTGATAAAGAACTACATTTTTTTGGGATTGTTCTTTTTGCCATAGTATTTTGTCACAGATTGTGTATTATAGCACAACCTGACAGCAAATTGTATGTTTTTTTCTATTTGGTGAGATTAAGTTTGTTGAAAAGTGACAGGGATGTCAAACTATTGATTTACTTTGGAGGTGGAAACTAGTTGTACTGGTGTAACTACAAACCTATAGGGCAGTTCAAAACCTTGTGACTTTCACATTATATACTGTTTGCACCTCTTCTAAACTCTTCCAGATTATCTGCTGAAAAACGATGGGTAAGTGCATTTATTTTCTGTTGCATATCTGGAAAAGAAAGTATATTAAAAGCTCAAATATATTATTCAGATATATTTAATTTTCTAATTAAGGTTGAAGCCTTTCACAATGTATTGTATGTATAATAAATAATACTGTAAATTTGCTACTGCACTATCCTATACCAAATGTATTAATAAATGTATTAGTATTACTGTCGTTTGGGGTATCAGGATTGGTTGGTTGGTAGCTTTCATTTATTTTCAACATGGACATCCTGTTTTTGAATCAATGTTTATTAAGTAGTTATTAAGAAATGGTTCATGACAGCTGACAGAATCTTGCTGAGAATATGAATGTCTAGTGATCTCAGTAAATCCTGAAAAGAGGCTGTTGAGAAGTTGCCAAAGGCTGGAAACACAGCCTGACACAATATTAAGAGTATTTCTACCATGTAATTTTCTTAAAGGTGTTGAACATCATCAATATTCAATTTATGTGTTAGAAAGGATAACTGTAACCTTTGGGATGCTAATGTTTTATAACATCTTCACTAAAAATATCTAACGCCATAACCTTTAACGCATCCAAATTACAGTAGAGCTTTCTCTTACCCTTTTTTTTTTTTTTTTTTTTTAGAAAATATCAGCAACATGAAATAAGATATATATACAAAAGTAAATAATGGTGTTTTCTTCCTTGTATTATCAATAAAATATTATAATCTATATATTATGATTAAACATGTATAGTGCAATTAGTTTGATTTAATAGAATATGTAAACATGCAAACTGAGAAAATTACATTTTTTTGGCACTGTGAATAACAAACCAACTGACAAACAGAAGGCTGTCCACACTCACACTGGTGTTGTCATTTATACTGGTTTATTGTCAGTTTGAAGCTGGAGCTATTCTGGGAATTAGTCCACATACTAATCAGAATTATAGTGGTTCTTGTTGTCCTGCCCTAACAGGTACAGTTGTATCTGTTATTCACTCTGCCTCTTTACTTTCCCTGAAACCTATGTCACTGGGTTTGGTGTGAAAATTGGCAGATTCACAAGTCACTTAACAACTTTGGCCAGTGAAATTAGTGAGACTCTTCAAATACTCTCTTACTCAGAAAATATACTTACATTTTATGCTACAATTTTTTTGGTTTTACTTACTTATTTTTTGTGCAGATATTGCCACAACTGTCGATTCAAGGCCAACACTGACCCTGCAGCAGGCAACAAAACTGGTAATGCAGCTATATGGAGTGAAAGTGATGGAAATCTCCACCCTACCAAGTTATATTGACCAGAACTTCCTTGTGGTGGACAAGGAGGGCACCAAAAATGTCCTGAAGATTGTGAATTCAGAAGAGAGCAAGAACACCACCTTGCTGGAGGTGCAGACTCTTGCTATGTACCTTCTATGCCAGTATGGAGTGCCTGCTCAGACAGTTCTGCCCACCACCACAGGGCAGCTCATGAGTATGGAAGAAATAGGTAAGAGTAAGTTATCTCTGCAGTCCATATACATAAACTAAGACAAAAGAGTGAATCTCAACCACAAGGGGGCATGAGGTGACTGTCTGCCCAAATTAATGAAGACACACAAAACAGACCAAATCACCTTAAATGTTTGAGACGCAGCAGGTCAGGGAAGGAAAGTGCAACAATCAGTCTTTTGTCCCTGTCAGGATTAAACAAAGAGGAGGAATATTTTGTGCTGCTACCACTACACCAAGCCAGTCTCATGACAGTTCATGAAATAGTCACGAAATTAATTCATAGATTCGTGTACATGGACACGAATTTTCCATTTTTTTCCATTTCATTCCATTTGACACTCAGCACGACTTTCAAACTAATGTATTTCAAACACAGAAGCTGTATTGTTTTTTATCATTTGTTATTCATTTTTAACTATAACCACTACATTGCTCAACATTTACTCACAAGATTTTATCCTTGTTTTTGCTTACTTATCTTAATTTTATCAGTAGCCTACAGTCAATGGTCTGCATCAGTTTGGTGGGCGGACCGGATGATCAGCCACTTGGAAGTAGCCTATTATCCTCACCGTGTTAAGGTTTTCTTTTAATGATATCTTTAACATTTCTCAACACAAGTACACAAAAGTGTCACTGACAACTCAACAATACGATAAGTTAATGTTAAGACCATCAGTTTTTATTGTTTCTCCATTGATTCTGATAAATAACATTTTTTTTTTGTTTGATAGTGGAGGGCTATGGAAGAGCAATGTGTCATAGGTGGATGAGAGGCCTTTGCTGTTTTGGGTTGTCTGCTGTCAGACTGTACTGATTAAATTAAAATAAAGAAATAAAAGCAAGGATAAAATCTTGGGATTAAATGTTGAGTAAAAGAATAACACATGAGAAAAACCATACCGCTTCTGTGCTCCTGAAAATGGAAAATTCATGTCCATTTACACGAATCTATAGACTAAATTTCATGGCTATTTCATGAGACTGCACTTCACAAGGTAAGTGGGTTGCTGCTGTATCTCTATACACAGGAGGCACACTGCCAGTCGAATTATCTGTTGCTGTAGAAGACAGGACTCATGCTCTGATGGCTCAGGGACATTCAAGGAAAGAGAGAGCCAATAGAAAGGGAATGCAGTGTCTCAGGTACAACAGTATTCAGCCTTCAAGGCCTCCTGACAGTAGGAGCTAGGCATGCAGGCTTGTCAAGGCTGCTCACCAGTAAGGTCACAAATGATCTGGTATAAGGTCAGTCAGCCTTGTTGCTGGAGTCACAGTTTGAAAATGCTTCAGGGAGGGTTGAGAAATGTGCTGCCAGAAAGCCCTCACAGCTCACTCCTCCCACGCATTGGTATTTCTCCACATACAGTATGCTTTCATATGTTCCCTGTGACACTTGACATTTTATCTCAACAACATTGGGATGAAAGAGACCTGACGACGTTTACATGCCAAGCAAAGGTGCAGATTTTTATTTAAAGGACAAGTTACTTTCCCTCCAAAGAAATCTACAGCTACGTTGTCAGATAACTAGCTGCTGTGAACAATGAGACATTCATCCATGATAACTACTTGACAAAACTGTGGGTGTGTACACTGTTCTATGTTTAACACCTCTCTGGGGAAAAAAATTCAAAATTTAACACTGATGAAAACTGGAGCGAAGTACAGTCCACTCATTTATGTAATGAAACCAACATCACTAGCTCTGCCTAGTGTGACTAATCCAAGATCAGGGTTAATGTCTGTAATTAAACAGCATTACATGAATCACCAAGGTTAATTGCAAGTTCTAAATCATACTGTACAGTTATGAAATAATACTGAACTGAAAATGTCACTGATTTTTGTATCCACCGTGCCTTATTAGACTGTGGACATGGTGCTCAGATCTACTGTGTGAGGTTGCTGACCTATCTCCCTGGAAAAACCATTGCAGAATCTCCGGTCACACTGCAAGATCTTTATTATTTTGGCAAGATGGCAGCCACCATTGATAACACATTACAACAGGTAGGTCTAGTTATCAAAGTTGTGTGCCAAAATCATTTTTTGAGCAGATGGTCAATGCAACAAACTCTGTCTCATTACATTTGGTTTTCCATATTCACAATTCTGTGTTACAGTTGAACAATTCAAAGCTGCCGATAATTTTTATTCAGATTTATGTATATTTATGTTGTGATGCATATGTGCAGGTATACAGCATATGGCCACCTACCTGGACACTAATACACCTCTATTTTTGTATGAACGATGTGTAATGTGAAAGGGGTCTCTTGTAGTGATGAGCCCACAGACAATAATTCCCCTAAGCACTGCAGAGTGTTTTGGCATCTTTTATCTCATTGTTTTCGTTTTACAACCTGCAACTTGAATGTTTTGTTTCACTCAGCACTCTCATCAACCCTGTTACCAGCTCTTTTCAACAAAAAAGCTCTATTGAAGCCACTGTGCACCACCTGCCTAGCACCAAATGGCACACAGAAAAAGTTAGCTATTCCTTCTACACCTTTTTTTGTGAAGACCAAAACACGATTAAAAAGGGAGTGAATTTTCACCAGGTGTCCAGGAACACAACCCCAAATGAATGCTAATGTTGCTCCGTTTCTGTTGCATATGTAAAAAAAGCAACAACTGCTTGCTAACACATTAGTCATATCAACTATATTAGACAATAGAATGTCAAATATGTGTGTGCAGTTCAGCTTGTTGTTGAGTTCGGCCCCCAAGTGGCCCAAAAAACCCAAAACAAACAAACTAACAAAAAAAAAGATTAATGCAGCTTTAAGGTGTCAAAGGGTTATTATAAAAATATATAGTATTGATATATTATTGATTATATGTATTATTGAAAACAGTTTTATATTTTCAGCTGGTTTCTCCAAATCTTGATGTCCTACAAAAAGAAGATGCACCTTGGAGCTTACTCAACATTCATCTCCTGGAGGACTACCTATCAGTGATAGACGGAGATCCCCTGCAGGAAGTGGTCAAAGCAGTCATTGAACAGTACAAATCATCCGTACAGCCCAAAATCAACTCTTTTCGAAAAGGTAACGCAGACAACAAGTCAACTGTACAAGTATCAAATTTCTGCTCGTTTTGATGAATCATTTTTCTGTGAAATTGTGCATGCAAATGTGCATGTGCATGGACGGCTTTTGCGGCCGCTAAACTTGTGCAACCGAGACGAAAAGACAGCGTGTAATTCACAAAGTACTCGCAAAGGGCGAAATGAAAATTGCGCTGCCAAGCAAATAGCGTCATGGTGCGCCTCCACCGTTTGCATGCGTGTAAATTAGGTAATATTCACACATTCGGCGTAAAAATTGGCCCCTTTCTACACAAATAAGCCTTGTTCGCAAAAACAGCCTAATTTCCAAAGACCAGCGCTAATTGCCACACAAAAATAACAGAGCTCAGGATTCATTCATACAATAAGGGGTTGCTTTGTTACAAAAAGTTTCACCATATAAACCTGGATTGTGTGTGTCCGCTGCTGTGCCATGTGCGTAAATGCGCACAGCCTCTTTCTCAGTGTGGAGACGCACTCATCGTTTCAGCTGCTGTGTGATGCTGCAGCCAGCTGTGACACACAGCCAGCTGTGGGCAATAAACATCAGTACCGATGCTTCTTCGAAATCCTGGATAAAATCAGTGACACTTGAACAACATTATTGTAAGATTTTGTGCTCTCTGCACTTTTCGTTATGGACAAATCTGTGTGCTAAAATATGGATAAAAGCCTTACTTACTTACTCATTTAGACGCAAAACAAGAGCAGATTGCACTACATTCTTTGTGGATTTGGCCCAATGTGTTTTGTGTCTACAGTTTGTTTCCGCTGCCCCCAAGTGGCCAAAAAAACACATTTCTGCAGGTTTAACTAAGTGTTAACCTTACCTGAACCATAGTTTATTTGCTAAAACCATGATCTCTCCCTAACCTTAGCCATACTGTAGCTGTAATGTGCAGATATTATGAAAAGAAAGAATTAAAAAAAATAATTTAAAAACATTAGCAGAATTGTCCAATATCAATGTCTTTGTCTGGTGATAGGTGTGGCTTCACCTGCCCTTTATAAATTAGGTTATATTATTAACTGTATACATTTAGAGATATAGTTTAGATTTAGTGCAACATGACTTTCTGTGAAGCTGCAACCATTAGCTGTGTTGAAGTCAGTAGAAATCCAGATGGCTGGAACTTGGCTTAAAGACACAATGTCTCTGTCTTTCACAGGAATAATACATGGGGATTTAAATGACCAGAACATCATTGTCACTCCGCTTGGCAACGGGCATCATGAAGTGTCAGGCATCCTGGACTTTTCTCTGCTCTCGAATGACTGCTATGTGTGTGAAGTGGCAATAGAAATCATGTACTTGATGCTGGAGCACCCCAGTCCTTTGGATGTAGGTGGAGCAGTGTTAGCAGGCTGGGAGAGCATTATGGTGCTCAGTGAATATGAAAGGGATTCCCTCTTCCTGCTGGTGCTCGGTCGGTTTTGCCAGTCTTTAGTTTATGGACGGTACAATGTCCAAAAATACCCAGACAACAAGAAATATCTCATGACTACAGCCAAAAGTGGGACACGGCTTCTTAACAAACTCTGGGAGCTTGGCAAGGAAGAGGTAGAAAAGAAATGGTTCCATGATGCCAGCACATACTCAGGCAAATTATAAAGTGTTATAAAAGTGTTTATCAAGGGATGAGTTTGTAAGAGAATTAACATTTACATTTACAAAGAATGTTTGGATTGCAGCTTTTTAAAATGTTAAGAGTCCACTAGATGGAGACATCATCCCACTTATCCCATATCCTGTATAAAAGGCCTCTTTTGTGAATCAGTCATTCACACTCACATTCAGGCTTAAAAACCTTCTAATCCGAACAGCTGATTGAGACAACTATAATATGTTTCTAGGAATTTCTGCATAAAATGTGCAGTTCATGGAGAATTTCAACTACAAGTGGGCAGATTAACATTGTACTGTGAGTGAGAAGATGTTCACTCAGCTTCTTTTACCAAATTAAGACTAAATAAATGAGGAAACGATGATCCATAAGACAAGATCTGGCTCTGAATTTAATGCCAGTCCCATAATCCTTAGTAACCCAGCTGATCAGAGAGAAATACACAAGTTCAGATAAAAACAGTCAAAGTAGCAGGAACAATTTTTCCTTTTACTCTCACCTCCATGTGCTGTTGCACTCAAAACACCTCAGTCAGAGCCTTATGTCAACTCTCCCGGCACCATCACACTTCACATACACACCTCGTCTACCTTTCTACATTTCAACCTCCCACCTCAAAGGCACCATCTGCCCTCTGCCCCCGCTGCAGCTCTCGATATGTACCTCCAGTCATGCAGAAAATATCTGTGAATGTCTGCCTGTGTTCACGTTTGTACTCCGTCTGTTTCACTGTAGTTCACCAACATTCGAGCACAGTGAGCCCAAAGTGGCATATATGTGAACCTTTGCACTGTAGCCCTACTAAGCCACATCCCCTCCTCTCTCTTTTCTTCTGTCTCACGCTTGCCTTTTTCTCTTTCTGTCTTTGTAATACTTTAAATCCATGTTCCACAAATTATAGCTGAAATGGAAATGGCAACACTCAAAGGACTTAGCTTAATACACCAACCCCTCTTATCAGTGCCATTAATCCTCTTGGCATTTCAAAACAGAGTGCTGGGTCTACACTACACCTTTTTTAAAATACAGCAGATAAATTTAATTTACACTCCAAAGAACACCAATCTGCAGGCTTTTAAAGTCAGAATTTACTGTTTCAAAAATATATATATACTCTATCCATTGTTGTTCCTCGTGAATTACTTTTCATTTCCTTTATTTTATGTAAGATATATGTAAATATTTCTTTCCAAATAAGGTGTGGTGCAGCGCAAAGACGTTGTGAGAGAAAACAAAACACAACTGAAGGCAAACAGAAAGCATGATCAACTACTGTATCATGAAAATGCCTGAAATGTAATTGAACAGCAGAGACCAAAGACCTCCAATTAAAAAGAAACAAAATAAGATTATTAATAGAAAAGCAGGAACAAAAAAAATACAATAGAATATCATAGAAAAATTAAGGACACAAATCTCAGGGCATTAATTGGCGATGCCTTGAAGGTATTAATGGATATTATATTCATTGTTTTTGAGTACAGCTGGATTACTAACTAAAGAATTAATTTATTCACACACATATTTATCCAATGTAATAAAAAATATATTTATTACAGCCACTTTAAGATTTTGCAGAGCATACGGTATCTCTAAACAAAGAAGAGAAAAAGCTACAGGGTCTTCTACTCTTAGTGCCTAAGGAGAGAGCATATTTTACTTCCCTGTCTCCAACAGTGTTGTGGGTTTGATCTGTCAACTTTCCAATTATAAGCCAGCTTCTCCAACATCAAGCTCTGTGTTACTGATTTCCATTAAAGTATATTTCTGTGACTGCGGTTTGGCTCCTCACGGTCACTTTGTTAGATGATTTTGGACTTTTATACCATGAATGTTGTTATAAATGCTATTGGAGTGAAATACAGTACCAACTTCACATGTCCACACCTTAAGAAATGCATTAATAACCCAAATGTAGTTGGCACATATGACATAATCCTTGCATCCAAAGCTCACCATTAAAACTGAGAATAAAAAAATAAACAAGTCCCAGTGCCCCATAACTTGGCTTCCATTGTGTGTCTTTGTTTTATCAAAAACAACTGATAGACTCTGTCTTTAACAGGGATTCAACAGATGAACAGCTCTTAGCCATCTGGCCAACGCCTTCGCTGCTGCCAAACCGACCTGTTAGGACTAATTCACTTCATAGATCCCTGACAGACGCTCGTGTAATGCATATTAGCTTTACGCCTGGATGATCTATAGTGGCCATGATGTCAGAGTTTGATACAAAGCTAATGTGTCTCTCTCTTTGTAAAAAAAGATGTTTCTCATCTGTTATGGTCATTGACAGTTTGGCAACGTTCTTAACTAACAGGTTTTACACAAAAAATGTGTGTCCATTACTTAATTAAGTAGCACTTTGTGCATGCAGTTACCTAACATTTATCAGGAAGCTTACAAAGACGTCATTATCTTCAACAAGTGAGACTGAATTTTAAAAGTTATTTTCTTTATCTTCTCAATTTTCAGAAAAGCTTTATTTTCTCTCAACCCAGTGGCAGCATTTGTATTCAAAAGAAAGCCTACTTCAAGGATAAAGTCGCCTCCAAAGTGTAGCAACTTTCTAACAGAGGCATAATCGCTACAGCATC